>NC_056522.1:233764927-233866531 GCF_019175285.1 Sceloporus undulatus
TGTGTACCATGCTTGGTGTGATTTACAATTCTGTGGGTTTCTATAACTCCCTTGACTAACTTGAGCTTTTCTAGTTCTTCAGTCCCAAAGGGAGAAAAGTCTGATGCATCAAACATAGTGTAATTTTCACAGTCTGGTTTATAAGACATCAGTAGAATAAATCATCAGTGCTGGATGTATAGCTGTCTGGTTCAAAAAGAAGGAAAAGTCAGAAGACACAACAAGCAAGCTATATATCTTGTGTAAATTTAGAAAAAGAAATGTAATCAGATCAGTCTTCTAGTTGCACTAAAGATAGTTTACATTGAATTTGGCCTTGTACATTTGACTTGTTTGAAACAAGCTATTGGAAACAACGAATGTTTAGTGCAGCTTCCTGTGAGGGGTTTCATTACAAATGCTTCTGTTATTTTTGGTCATTGACAGTTCAAGAATACGAAGTTCCAAGGAAGCTATTTCTGTTCTAAACCAATCACTAATAAATTGGAAGAGGCTGAATAAATTGAAGCTTAATCCAGACTAGACAGAGATGCTCCTGGCAGTGGCATCACTGGGGGGTTGTCACCCGGTAGGGTAGTACATCCTATAGGCAGGTGGTGGTTACCTTCTGGATCCTGTGCAGCCATAGCCACACAGGACTCAGAAGGCCAGGATGGGAAGCCATGGTGGGACCTGGAAGGCTGGGGAGACTACTCAGAGGACCAAGCACACCCCTCACTTCACTGCTGCAGTACCATTCTATGCATCATGGCAGTGAAGGGGGAGGTATCCTTTTGGCTTTGCACCTGGAAGTCCCACCCCCAGAAGCCCCACCTCCTTGCACTGGGTAACACCCTCATGAGGGACACCACTGACTCCTGATCACTCAAAAGCCAGATCAAAGGAAAGGAATTGAACTTTTGCTGGATGGAGTTACATCTGAAGATAATGGTTCACAATTTGGGTGTACCCCTGGACTCAGCATTACACCTGGAGGCCTTGGTTTCTGTGGTATCCAGGAGTGCATTTGTACACTTAGAGATGGTACACCAACTGCAACCATTCCTGAAAATGCCTTATGTGGCCACAGTGACACATGCCTTAGTTACATCCCGGTTGGATTACTGTAGTGCACTTTACATGGGACTGCCTTTAAAAAGTGTTTGGAAAATTCAACGGCTTTTCAAAGAGCTGCAATTCAAAGAGCTTCAATCAATTGTTAACTGGGACTAGAACTCCCTTCCTAGGGAAGAGAGAGTCCATTCCTTCTGGCCCTCCTTGAGCAGGGGATTTAAAAAAAAAAATACTGTTATTATCCCAACAGGCTTTTGAAAACTGTTTTTTTTTAAAGGAAGGGATTTTAAGGAGATGCTGTATCTTTTTAATAGCATTGTTTTAAAAATCCTTTTCAACATATTAATTGCATGTTTTACATTGATTTCCGTGTAGTTGATCATTTAATTCTGTTTTAATGTCAATCTTTTGTATATTAATGAAGCTGGATTTGTTTTAATTTAGGGGAAAGGGAGAATATAAATATAGTAGAAATCTTTCCCACCCTATCTCCATAGGTATTAGTCTGATAGAAGGTGGTGGTGGGGAGTTAAGTATGTAACAAATACATTGTGGCACATGCAGATATAGATAGCTTCTCAACCATTATCTTCATGGTAGGTATGCTATTTTAATTAAACTTTATTGATTCAGTGTTCTTTCATGCTGAAATTATGTATTATAAATATTCTTTCACTGGAGGAACTCCAAACCACTGGAAGATGAGGGGCCCCATGTCATGGGAACAGTAAACCCATTCTGGGTTTTATCCCATAATTTAAAATAACTATTCAAGGACTGAGGCAGATTTGATGAGTGGGTTCAATACCTTGGGTAGCTTTGTTAGGATCTGGGATAAAACCCATAGTGGAGTGACCATAGTCCTGATGTGAAACCCACTGAACACCACTGCTTGAAATGTTCAAAATTGAGCAAGTGGTGTTGCCATTGGATTTCTATGATGTATTCACCAGACAGTTAATGTAAGATCAAAGACACACAATATGCAAACCAAATGTAGCCCACCAACTATATCCACCAATAGTTTGAAACACATCTGGGGTGTCTCACAGACATTAGATTACACTATGCCATAAATTTGGTCAGAACATTTATTCGTAGTCCAGGGATTGGATAAAATGCATATTGGTCTACGTGTGTCTTCCAGATTACCCCAGACTGCTATTTTCTGGGGGAAAGGGGTAGATTGTTTCTTCTAGAAGCTTTAAAGAGAAGCACTTTACCCCTTTAAACAGGTCTCATCTTTCTTTCACCAGTGAGAATTAAAAAGGCCTGGATTCCAAAACCAGATTTGGACTTCCAGACACTTTCAGTTTTTTTCTCAAAGGGGCTGAATTTTTAGCAGTACATGCAGACCTTGGAAGATCCAGGAGCAGAAACCTGGTCCAAAAACTTTCTCAAGTTGCCCACCTCTTACAGTATGTAGCTGACTTCAAAGTAAAGAGACCATCCTCTAAATATTGTTGGAATGCAACTCCCTCCCTCCATCAGCATATGCAATTTTGTCTTGTGCTGATTGAAGCTGCAATACAACAACATATGGAGAGCCAAACATTCCCCATTTCTTCAGTGTTTCAATCAACATTAGTTCTCCATGATTTCTACATCATCCATGACTAATTGTCCTTTCACATGAGACAGTTATAGTACTGTGATTCCACTTTAACTATCTAAATGACATCATATTGAATCCTGGAGTTTGGAGTAATTTTGCAGCGAAAGAACTCTAGTGCCTCACCAAACTACAAATCTCAGGAATCCACAGGATGCCACCATGGCAATTAAAGTGGAATACTAGTCCTAGTATTGTGCAGTGTGAAAGGGCTCTGCTCTTTTTGATTAGAATTGTCAGGAACTGAACCTGGAATATTAAAAAGACTGTGTGCTACCATTATTCCCATCGCTACTAAGACAAAGAAACAGAGCAGTTGCCAAGTTCCTATTAGGCTGCAGTTCCTAATTAGTTTCTAAATCCTGCCCTGTAGTTCTCAGGTTGTGGCAGATCACAGTCATTTAAACTGAGCTGGAACAAAGAAGTTGTTCTTCCTCCATAAGCTTCTGAGGTTTCCCCAGTGTTGTGGGCCAACAAGAGGCAGAGGAAAGACCTTTTTTTTTTTTACTGTGGAGAAACTGAAAAGCAAGATCTGCTGTGACACAGGACAAATTGTCCCAAGCTGTTTATTGCTACATGCATTTTATATATGGTGTTAATATTGCAAATTTTAAAGAAAGAGATAGGACCTGTTGTATGTGGTCTAATTGTTAAGTGTTGTTGGAGTACATCCAGGGAGATACAGTCCACGAGGCCATGAAAGTCACCTGGGTCAGTCACTCTGGCCCTGCCTATCCCATCTTACAGGGTTGCTGTGAGAGTAAAAATGGGGCAAAGGACTATGTGTGCTGCCTTGAGTTTCCTGGAAGAAAGATTGGGGGAAGATATAGGTATAAATCCCATTACAGGAGATCTCCACTAGAGAAAACCCATTCAATCAATTCAGTCAACACTCCTGTTCCTGGAGAAGTCAGATCTGGCCATGGTAACAAGGGCCTTGGTTACATCCTGTTCAGAAACTTCAATTGATCCAAAGAGCTGCAAATAGATTGCTAACACTCAGTTACCCAGGGGAGCACACAATTCCCCTGTTGCAACAGCTGCACTGGTTGTTGATCCATTTCTGGGCACAACTCATAGTATATCTATTTTTGAACTCATTAGAGCTTTACGATTATCTGGAGAGGCCTTTCTCTCTATCTCACTCATCTTCTCAGGCTCATTTGTTGGGAAAAAAGAGACAAAGCCTTCTCTGTGGCTGCTCCATCTTTGGAACTCCCTCCCTAGAGAGGCCAGGATGGCTCCTTCCTTGCTCTCCTTCCGTTGGCAAGTGAAAACATTATTATGACACCAGGCTTTTGGAAACTGAATGCAGTGGGCTTCTAATGAAGTTCTGTGCTCTTTTATGTTTTATGGTCCATATAATAATTAATTTTAATATTTTTAATGTTAGTGTTTTATCCTGATAAATTGTTTAATTGCTTTAAAGATAACTTTATATTTATATATTTATCAACATTTTGGTATCATTTCAAATCTATATTGTTTTAGATACATTGTTAGCTACCTTGAGACCCATTATTGGGAGGAAAGTGAGAAATTATAGTAACAACAATAATAATAATTAGTGTAAATCTCATTAATTCAATAGGCTTGCTATTGTCGGGACTATCAATAGGATTAAGGGCATAAAGTGCGTATTAGCCTTTCTCTAGTTTTGATGGAAGGGCAGAGAAATATGAATGGAACAGGAAGGACATGGGAGGTTGCAGTGAACTTTTATAACTTTAGATTCCAGATGAGAGCTGGGAATCATGTAGCCCTATAGATGTTGTTGAATTGCAGGTTCTCAGAAGTCCAACCCAGAATAGTCAAAACAAACAAGTTTATTGAATAGCCCGAGGGCCATTTCAAAATGCTCAAAACATAGTAATACAAGTAATGCCACACATACATATATAAAATGTTAAGACAGTGCACTAAGTGCAATAATCACAATACAATATATATACGTAAGAATAGCCTAAACATGCACAGCTTATGTACAGACTTATGTACAGAATAGTCACTTTTGAGCAATAATGGGTGTGTTCTAGACCTAATGGCCTTATGGTAATTCACCATCTTTGCATGGTAATATGTCTTAGATCATTTATTTTGAAATGTGGATGTCCAGCCACTTGGAGGTCTTATTTTTCTCATTCTGTTGAAATGCTACTAACTTATGATGGGTCCACAGTTGGAAAGTACACACTGGTGCACTAAGTCACCCTACTGTAGTCCAGTCTGATGTATGAACAGCTGTTGATATTTAGCACCTTAGCTTGCACATTTCACATTACTTGTAGCACTGCCCTCTGTGCTGTAACCCCCAGGTGAGGTGCTTAAGGCAGAGTTTATCATCATTGCAAGCTAAAAATTTACTTGAAGATGTATTGGTTACTGCCATATTGTGATCTTTCTGTTACTTATCAAGCAGCCCCGATTGCTGAAGCTGTGAAATATTTTCATGCAGTCACTCTGACTGCCACGGCAGTAAATTGTGCTGGTGATATGATAATTTAATTTATGTTCTATGATGCATGACTACTTGAGGTTTCTCTCCAAATTCTGTTTGTACTGGTGAAGTCATATACAGTAAAATATCTGACTGGACCACACATGATATGCTGGCACTGCTTTTCTCCCAATCATCTGTTGCATCGTGGTTCCTCTCACTAGACTACAGTCCTGATGAGAATAGACCCATTCATTCAATGGGATTTGTCTATGTGTTGACCCATCATTCAACAGTAGATTGAATAGGTCTACCTTAGTTAGGACTAATCAATAGAATGTCAGCCTACATTTTGTCAGGGGCCTACCTGTTTCTCAAAGCATCAATCCACTGAATGAAAAAGCATAACTTTCAGAGAAGGATGTGTGCAACTAGGGAGGGCTGAAGGCTGCATTGACCGCCTTGGGACCTTGGTAGAATATACCCTCATCCCCATTTTATTAAAAAAGCCCTCCTATGTGTCCTAAAGGACCAGTATACCAATTTGCCCAAAGTTTTGAACTCTCCTTGGCTGTTTGAAGCAGCTGGGCTGTTTGAAACAGGAAGACAACCATTTGACTTCAAATATTATCATACACAACATTTAAACCACAACTGAAATTGGAAAATAGCACCTTTGGTGATACTTATTGCACAATGTTGCCTCTGACTCATTACTGCATAGTTGGAATGCATATTTACATTGATGGGGAAAACTCATGAATATGATCCCAAATGTGTTGCTGTGCCATTAGTCCTCAGGTGCGATATGTTCTTCCCGTGGCAGTTCTGACATTGGGTAGTCATGGAGTGCTAGTGTCTTCCTCTCTTTCTTTCCATCACCTTTGCTTTTCTCCCTCCCTTTATCTTCTTTTCTTTCATCTCTCTTTTTTAACTAAATCACTTTGCTATAATAGCTAAATCGTGTTCCAAATAAAAAATAAAAACAAAATGAAAGGCATGCTGGATAGGGCATATGGCAAGAAGGCAGAGGTAAGGAGGAGTGTAGAAGAGAATGGGAAAGACTGTTGATGGTAGAAACACTCCCATTTGCCCTATTGAAGGGATGTGAGATAAGGAAAGCTCCCAAATAGGGAAGAAATAAGGAATAATAATAATTCAATAGTCCAATAAGGAATGTTCATTTGCATGTGCTGAGCTTTGATTTTGCTGTTTTTCTAGACTGGTTGCCAAACTTTCAGAGTTTCTTCTTTCCTGTTGAAGTTGTCCAGGTGTTTGTGAATATCAATGCTTTCCCTGTACATTCTGACCTGATAGTTGTTGGCATGGTCTAGAATTTCAGTGTAATAAAGTAATAAGGTTTGTGAGATACTTTCCTTTCAATTTTTTAAAAAGGCCTTTCTTGGGCCTAAATCAACCTATGTAGAGTAGACAAAACAGTGAAATTTCCTCCACTTTTTGTAGGAGGTGTGGGAGATTGGGCAAATTTTGTAAAAAACAAAACAACAACAACAGAGTACTGGAGGGCCACTGACAGCCTCAAAACAATCTGAAGGGGTCTCCATTTTCCCCACCCATGATGTAGGGGTTGTCAGAACAAACTGAAAGATGCCTCCTGCCTGTTAGCAATGAAGTGGTTAGAAATGATTCACCTGGTGTAAAGGAAGAGGCAAGCCCATTTACACTTGTTCATTTTCTCATTAGGTGCTACCATAGCTGTTAGCAGCAACAACAGAAAGTAAATGTAGGTGTGAATAACTTAGCCACAGAGAGAAAAAAAAAGTGCTATAAAGCAGGGGTGTGAGTTGGGAAGCTAAGGGAACATAAGGACAGCAGAAGGGTGATGTCAGTTTTACTGATGAACCCTTTGTGTGTGAGAGAGGTAGTAGCTTATCCTCACATTTAACCACAGAAGGGAATGTATGACTCATCAGAGATGGAAGATGTTTAATGAAGTTATTTGTTACCTTGGTTTATTCTTTCACACCATTCCTTTAGCACTGTGCAATTTCTAATGGTTTCAAGGCAAGTTGTTAAACCTGGTCAGCCAGAGGTTAAAGAAACCTGTGAAATCCAGAGGAGCTAGAAAGAAAAAAGCACACAAAAATGATGAGAGGCTATTATGAAATATAATGTAGGACACCTAGCAAACCAATGCTTTTTTAATTGACAAAAAGTGTCAGCGAATAAAGCATGTAGATCAATAATTAATTTTACCTTCATTTTAATATTTTAGTCCTAGACAGATTTAGTGCAAACGGGATGCTGTAAATGACTGATTTAAATTCTGTTTCTTTGAAGTGTTATGATGGGACTATAAGAAATGTTTCTTTCCCTCTGCTATCTCCAAATTCCATTCCATATTAAAAACAAGGGAGGGGAAACCACACCAGTCTATTTGGAATGAAGTAGAAATCAGTCTGAACACGGACATCTCATTCAGCAGGTGTCATTGTCTCAAGTCTAAATAAAGGGGACACCTGTCTATAGCTACAAAACCTTGTCAAAATTAAATGGGTGAATAAACTGATTTTAGATGAATTTGAAATGTGAAGGTGATGTGGAACTTCTTGGTAGCTGAATTCAGTGCCAGCAACTTGACTGAAGAAAAAGCCATAACCAATGTAGGGAAACAGCAGAATATTTTGATGCTTTCATTGCAATCTGGAGTCAGTCCAGGCTAACAGTCATTGTGTGGCTTATAGATTAATGAACCAGCATTGACTGTCTTACCATTTGAGATGAAAGTGTGTGTCTTCTTGGGGCATTTCCTTATAACAATTCTTGGATGTTATTCAGGACAATAGAAGACACTTGTGATTCATGCTTGTTTGTTTTGTTTTTCTAATGAGGAGCTCATGCAACTTTGCTTTGATATGATTTCTAAACTAAGGATGTTTGACTCATGGCAGTTTCACTCTTAGTCTCAAAGAAAGACAATGACAAATCTCTCTGAATAAGCTTTGTCAATAAAACTCTAGCACAGAGTTGCCACATCAGAGTTGACTTAAAGGTACACAACAACAACAACAACAACAACAACAGAGATTGAAAAGCATACCCTGATGTTAGCATTCCAATGCTTGGAAGTACCCATCCTGTGTGACTTCAGGTTAGGCAGGTGAATCTGGAAACTCATTTGTGGATCCATCTGCACCCTCCACTTTGGCTAGACCTGGAACATCTTCTTCTGAGATGCTCTCAGGAGTTTATCACATTTAGCTTAGAATGGCCCCTAAGCGTTCTTAAAGGGACTGTTCTGGGGATGGAAGGCAGCGGGGAATGCTGTATATCGCACAGCAAGAACGCCGCCTCCTCCGAGTGTTCCCCTTCCGTTCTGGGAGCGTTCCCCAGGGCCGATTTTCAGGAATGCTTTCTCAAGAGTGGAAGGGGAACGCTCGGCGGTGGCGTTCTCGTTGTGCAATATACAACGTTCCCTGCTGCCTCCTGTCCCCAGAACAGTCCCTTTGGCCTGTTACAGACAGCCAAAATAAAGCTGCTTCGAGTCACTTGGGAGGTATGGTATTTCAATGAAGCATGAGTCCTAAGAGTCTGGAAGCTTCACCAAAGGTGCACTCCAGTCCTTAGGATTGGAGTGTGGCTTTGGTGCGGCCTTTGGACTCTTAGGACACATGTATCATTGAAATACCATACCTCCAAAGTGACTCGAAGCAGCTTTATTTTGGCTGTCTGTAACAGGCCTTTAAGAATGCTCAGGGGCCGTTCTAAGCTAAATGTGATAAACTCCTCAATGTCTGGAATAAAGATCCCTTTAGCTTATTTGGATTCTAAGACATAGTGGTCTTCCTCTGAGAAGAAAACATCTTAGCTTGGGCCTAGATGAGGCAGACAGTGACCCCTGTTACCAACAGAGAGTGAATCCCATGTCATGGGTCAGTTCTCTTCTTGGCTGGATTATCAATGTTGTGATTGGAGCAAATATTTTATGGCTCTCAATGGCTTGGGGCCTCATGTTGCTTCTGGTGCTGCACACACAGAGACACATATATACACTTCTCATACTGGGATGCTATTGAAGAAAAATGGTTCTTGGGAGAGGAAGCTTGTAGATGTCTCTGTCACTCCTCTCCAAAAGGATCAGTAGAATTTACAAACACATTTAGCAGCCACTGGTCTGCATGATGGTGCACCATGACTGGTGACCATTTTGATTGCACCAATTCATACCTCTTGTTAAGAAGGGTGTGTTTATTTAGGTCTCCTTCACCTCTGTCTCTGTTCAGTTATGGTTGTGTCTCCCTAGTCCTTCCTGTCCATTGGACGACTTCCCAGGCCAACACTGCATTTTAATTGTTTCCGTTAGGTTAGATTAGAAGCTCACACTACTTCAAGAAATTCAATATTGATCTGTCACTGGAATTTAATTTGTCTAATGGTCAGTAAATGCCATGTTGGTGGTTTGGAAACTGAATTTGATTAAATTTCCAACAGTATCAAATGAAGCTCATACTGATCAATAATGTAGGTGAATAGCTGAAGTTAGTCAAATTTTGATTACATGACTTCGGACAAATACCACATGTCTTTACTACAAGTTTACTTTGCTGTGCATGGGAAACATAAAAGTTGGTCTGCCATGACTAAAGTTAAGATATTACACATCAGATTTTTAGCCTGGGCATCTACAGAGAAATCATCTTAGTACACAGAGTAATTGTGCATGTATTATAAAAAGAGTGGTATGCACTGCCTAAGCTAAAATGAAAAGCAAGGTGAGTTGTGGCCCTAATTCAGGCTTGATTACAAATTAGGTTTTGCAACTACATGCAAATAGGGTCATTGCAAAAAACAAACAAACAAAACAACACCAAAAAAACCACACAAAAAACCACCATTCTTTATATTTTCATTGCCCCAGCTGTCAAAACAATGTACAGTTTTGATAATGTGATATGGTCTTAAACCTGACAGTGGTGGATGATGGGAAGTGTAGCCCAAAACTTCTAAAAGGACATTGAAGATCTTTAAGAGATTTCATGCTGAGTGAAAGTGAGAGATGGAAAGAATATTTAAAAGTATTCTGCCAGGAGTGAATAAAGGGGTTTCCTGACCTCCAGTCTTCCCAGGTGTTTGTTGGTTGTGTGCATGTTCATGCACAGAACACCATTTTTTTCCAGTTTTCTGTGCCAAAATAAAATAATATAAAATAAAATGTGGATGTTTTGTGCAGAAACATCCCAAAATATTATTAGTCCTTGAAAATTGTGCAGTTTTCAGTGACTTTCTTGCAGTAGAAAGAAAATTGCTAAAATTACTCATTGCTTCCTCAGAAAATGAAATTAGCAAAGGTTTACATCACCTGTGAGAGGTGGGACACAAGAAGCTTGTAATTTATAACTGAGTAGCAGTCACTTATAACTGAATTGTGGTTAGGTAGAAGGCACTTATCTCAGGTGTGTAAAGGACACTTCCATGTTAGAAGCAGCAGGGAAAATAAACTGTATATAGCATTTTACACAGTGGATTGTTTTTCTTTTGTTTTCTTCACTCTAAGAGTTCTGGAATGACTTCCCACTTGAAATCTGTCAGGTTCTTTCTTTTCATCTTTCTGATCAGAAAGGGAAGGCAATTCCATTTCCACAGACCCCTTTAAATTCTATTGCTGGTAGCTTTTAATGGATGACATGTCTTTTTTAGCCTCATTGCTTTTAGTTTCTTTAGTGCTGGTTATATTATTGTATGTTACAAAAACTGTGCTGTTGTTGTTGTTGTTTTTAATATGACTGTATTGTATTGTTTCTGTCTTTATACTCTGAGGCATTCTGGGAACAATAGCATAAATGTAGCAAATAAAACAAGATAGAATAAAATGTTGTTGTTTGCCTTCAAATAGTTTCTGGCTTATGGTGAGTGCAAGGCCCTGTCTGCATGCACCAAATAAAAATCTTGCCCCATCAACCTAACAGCCTTGCAAGATTGACAAAATGTGGATCAACAAGTAACTTGTGCATCATCTCCTCATTGCTCTTTGTTACATGCATAATTACTCAGTGACATTTCTATTGATTGTTAATCCACTGTTATTTGTTAACTTTTATACCAAATGCTGTCCATCATATTCTAGATGGGACCCACCGGTTTGCAATCCAGGGGTGCTTTCCAATCCAACATTATCATTATATGTATAGGTGAGCTTTATTGTTGAAAAGACGTTTTGCTTGCTACATCATGTGCAACCTTACCAGGATGTGAAAAACTTGCTCACAGTCCCCTCCCCCCCTCACACACTATAAGGCTAATAAAATATTTACAGTATTTTCTGGCGTATAAGACTACTTTTTAACCCAGGAAAATCTTCTCAAAAGTCGGGGGTCATCTTATATGCCGGGTGTTATCTTATAGGGCAGGTGCTGAAACTTCTGAACCGGACTGGAGAATCTGCAGTTGCCGCATATGGTGCCCCCCCCCCCAAACGGCCACAGCCACATCCCCACCATATGCGGCGACTGTATAAAGCAGCAAGGGTGGCACTATACAAGTACTGTAGAAGAAAATCCATTCACCAGGATTCATGGAAAGAAGTGACTTAATGTGGTCCCGATGATGAAGTGAGGGGGTGCCTCACTGGGAAGGTGTGAGTGAAGGGCAGAGCAAGCTGCAGGTGTCCGGTATGCCCAGGGTATGGAAAAAAGAGCCGTGTTTGCGCTACCGCTCTGATAGTCTTGGAGACAGGGAGGGCTGGGCAGGCAGGGAGAGCTGACCGATCCAAGCAGTCTTTGTGTACAACAAGTTTTCCTGCTAAGTATTTGCATGTCATAAGCATTTGAATTAAAATTACCATATTGAAATCAAATCTGATGTTTTTTTAATTTTTATTTGGTGTGTGTTGGAAGAGGGGTGGTCTTATACGGTGAGTATATCCCAAACTCTATATTTTAACTGGAAAAGTTTTGGGTCGTCTTATACGCCCAGTCGTCTTATACTCTGGAAAACACGGTATTTAGTTATTTTTTCAAATACTTCTATTCTGGTTTATATCACTAGATCTCTGAGTACTGTATAAATAAAATTGTATTAAAAACTGCAGGGGTTTCTGGATGAAACGAATTATCTACATACATTTCAATCTGGTTTCAGAGACCAGAGACAGCCTTGGTGGATGACCTGTGGAGGGAACTGGACAGGGGGAATGTGTCCCTGTTGGTTCTCCCGGACCTCTCAACAGCTTTCGATACTATTGATCATGGTATACTTCTGGACCGCCTGTCTGGGATGGGGCTTGGAGGTATTGTTCTACAGTGGCTCTGTTCTTCCTGGAGGGATGAACCTAGAAGGTGGTGTTGGGGGACTCCTGTTCGATCCCCTGACCATTGGCCTGTGGGATTCCTCAGGATTCTGTGCTATCCCATATGCTATTTAAGATATACATGAAACTGCTAGGAAAGGTTGTCCAGAGTTTTGGGGTGCAGTGTCATCAATATGCTGATGACACTCAACTCTACTACTGCTTCCCACCTTAATCCAAGGAGGCTGTCCTGGTCCTAAACCAGTGTCTGTCATCAGTAATGGACTGGATGAGTTCAAACAAGTTGAAACTTAATCCAGACAAGAGCGAGGTCAGTTGGAAGGCACATCAGGGAATAGGGATCCAACCTGTGTTAGATGGGGTGACGCTCCCCTTGAAGACACAGATTTGCAGTTTAGAGGTACTCTTCGACTCAGTTTTCAACCTGGAAGTCCAGGTCTCTGCTGTGATCAATAGTGCTTTCACACATTTAAGACCTGTGCACCAGCTGTGCCTGTTCCTTGAGATGCTGGATCTGGCCACGGTGGTACATGCCTTGGTTACATCCCATTTGGACTACTGTTATAGGTTCCACATGGGGCTTCCTTTGAAGAGTGTTCGGAAAATTCATCTGGCTCAGAGAGCTGCTGCCAGGCTGCTAATGGGCAGATTACAGAGACCATACAGCTGAGAGGGTGCAGAGGAGCCTTTAACACCTGGCTGTTAGCTCCAAGGACGTTGAGCCTGCCCTTCCCTCCATGCTGAGCCTTTCTTCCACCTGGACCAGAGACAGTGATGGCAGAAGAGTAGGGAGGCTGCTTTCTCCCTTTACTTATGTGGGACTCAGAGAGGAGATACATCATCTGGGCAGTGATTGGGTGAGAGGAGGATGATAAAGAAGGATAGCCATGTCCGTCCTTAGCTGTCCTATTTCATTTTGATTGTTTAAATTGTTTTAATGGTTTAACTATTGTAACTGTTATTGTGTTTTACTATTATGTAATGGTGGGGGGTTGTAAGGGGACAATATAATGTAACTATTGCTTATATCTTGTATTTTTATTCTATGTTGTAATATTGTTAATTGTTTTATTATCATTTCTGTTGTAATCTGCTTTGATTCCTCTGGGAAAAGGTGGAATATCATCATCATCATCATCATCATCATCATCATCATCATCATCATCACCACCACACAATGCCCTAGCTGAAGCAGCTTTATTGGCTGCCAGTTTGTTTCCGGGCACAATTCAAAGTGCTGGTTATTACCTATAAAGCCCTATATGGCTCAAGTCCACACTATTTGGCAGACTGTGGCGGGTTATAGACCGCCCATTTGGGGCGGTCTGGACCCGCCCCTTTCCCCGGAGTATCGGGGCTTCAGTGGTTACACCGGCAGCTGCTGAGGCCCCGATCCGCCGCTATTCAGGCTGCGGGGAAACGGCAAAACGCTGCTTCCCCGCAGCCTGAAAAGGGGTGTCCTTGGGACTTCAAGCCCCAAGGACACCCCGCGGCGGTGGGGAGGGGGAGAAAGGGGCCGCTTGGAGGCTGTGCCCAGCGAAGCAAAGCGGCGCCGCGGACCAGGAAGGAGCTCCGAAACGGAGCTCCTTCCTGGTCTGCGGAAAGGGCGCCCTAGGCGCCCCAGATTGAGGACATCATGTCCGCGCCGCCCCGTCTAGAGCGGCGCGGCCGGACGTCCCTCACGGCGCGGCCATGTGGAAGGGCCGCCGCCCGTTTAGTGCGTGACGGGCACGCACTAGGTTGGGCGGTGCAGAAGCACCGCCCTTTTATAACCCTAGTGCGTGCTCGTCACGCACTAAAATGCCGGTATGTAACCGGCCTGTATCTTCTTGTATGAACCGGCCCAGACTCTGAGATCTTTTGGAGAGGCCCTTCTCTTCATCCCATCACAAGCACGGTTGGTGCAGATGTGAGAGAGGTCCTTCTCAGTGGCTGCCACTAGACTCTGAAACTCCCTGCCAGGGAGATTAGAATGGCTCCCTCCTTCCGATGGCAGGTTAAGACCTAGCTGTTCACACAGGCTTTTAAGGAATTGTTATAAGGACAGGTTGGGATGTTGTACCATTTTAAAAATTTGATATAGTTTTATATATATATAGTTTTATTTTTTAAAAATGCGTTTTATTCTTTTAATAACTGTTTTAATACTGTAATAATTTAATTCCTTTTAAATGTACTTTCCCCCCTATGTTTTAATTGTACTGTTTTTAATGTTGTGAAGCTGCTCTGAATTCCAGTTCTGGGAAAAGAGCAGGATACAAGTAAATATAACAACAACAACAACAACAACAACAGGTTAAAACAATGAAAATAATTTGTTGTTGCTGTGTGCCTTCAAATCATTTCTGATTTACAGAGGTCCTAGGAGAACCTATTACGGGTTTATATGGCAAATCATGGCAAGATTTGTTCAGAGGGTGTTGCCTTTGTTTTCCTCTAATGCTGAAAAAGTGTGACTTACCCAAGGTCACCCAATGGGTTGTCATGGCTGAGTGATGACTCTGGAAGACAGGGTTCAAATCCATTTGATCACAGATTTGACTTGCTGAAGATCTCCTGATGGGTTTCCATGGCTAAATGGGGATATGAACCCTGGTTTCCAGAGTCACAGTTTAATGCTCAAACCACTACACCATACTGTATTTAAAATAATTTAAATTCTTGAAACACATATTAAATACATTAAAAAGTTAAAACAAGTTTAAAGGTTTAAAACAATTTTAAAGCATATGCATAAACGAGTAAATTAGACCCCGAAGTTTTCATAAACTGCTATAATAGCATATTTTTTCATCCATCCAGATAAACATAATGGGGAGGGAGGAACCCTCCCAGTAAATATTTCATGTGGTCTACCTAATAGTAATTCCATGTTAACTAATAAGAACTAAATACACTGTTGAGACAGTTTTTGCTGGTGTGGGAAAACCCCCAAAGAACTGTTGGAATTAGGCATTAGCTTCTCTAGGTGCAATCTAGCAGAGATGAGAAATTTGAAGTGAATCTTTAGTTGGCATACCAGTGAAATATTGCATGTACAGCCTCTTCAGGCAGGCACTATAATTAGTATACCAGTAAAACACACTTATTGAGAAATCTAGTAAAAAGCCTTCATTTGAGATTTACCAGCCAAGTAAATCCATGGAGGCTTAGAACACATTGTCACGGATTAATATGGCATGTGGCTTAGGTTATTGTGTAGTCAGCAGTATTGCTAGTTTTGAGGAAACTCTACACTAGGTGTGTAGTGAGACAAATTTCCCTGGGAGGGGGGCAGAAGGATGTGTGCACCAGTCACTATGAAATATGTTTCTGTGGGAAAATGTTCTTATTGATAATCAAGGAAATAATCCTTGAGTATGCATTTCAATTAGAAAGTTAGCAAATCAATTCAAAATAGAGTATTTTTCCACATGCAAAATAGTTGGTAAAGTAAGTAATATTGTTAACGAAGCCTAATGAGCATGATGTCTCTGCAAACATGAGAAGAAAGTTTCTTTACATCTAGGAAACGTATTTGGAGTAGCTGTGTTGGCCGTATAGCAAAGTACAATATTATCCAAAATCTACAAAAAGATACCTTTATTTGACCAAACAAAATGAACAATATACATGTTACATGTTTTTGAAACTCCTCTAGCTTCTTCATCAGGCAAAGGTGTTTAAAAAATCATGCAGGGGATTTTTTTAAAATGATGATGTTAGTCATAGACCTGCAGTTTCTCAAGGTGTTATGTTGATTTGTGGAGGAATAACTATGTAAGCAGATCCCTCGGCCTTCTGGCAATGTTGCACTGGGAACAAACTGTCACTAACATTGTCATTTTATAATCTTTTATCCTGTATTAGTTTTTAACACCTCAGGAGCTATGGGGTGGTGGAGATTCCTTACATGATCCCCGGGTTGAGGCTTAGAACAGCATTCTCCTCAATGAGATTTCCTAGTTCTTGAAAAATTCCCTTTTCAGGTCCCCTTTTCACATTATTGAATATTCTTTCCATTCCTGTTTTTGCTTGAAGTATATATCTAGGAAGAATAGCTGCAGAAGAGTGCTGTTGTGAAGTTTTGCCAACAGCATACTGAAGGTGGAAGAAAATTTCCATAGAAGAATTCTACCATACTAACGTACTGGATTAAGAATCGGCTGTTGACTAAAAATTGTATGCAGCCTAAATTCACTTTGACATTCATAACAACCAAAAGTAAATGTAACATTAATAGCAGCTCGTGGCTGAATGATTTATTCAAAGATGTACAAGACAGGTGATTATTTTTAGTCTACATCAGCCAATACTCATATACTGTATATGCAATGAGGCAAGTAGAGGATGCTGGTGCCCTAAATCATTGGGCTCTGATACATAAACAAAACACAGGTGCCCACATTCTATGTTATTCTATTCTATGCAGCCACTAAACTTTGGCCCACATGTACCTGTCAGGCTGTTTCCATGAGCCTCCACCTCTGTGCTTTCTTTGCATCAAAATTCATAGTCACTTCTAAAATCAGGAAATGCCTTGAACTGTTATGCAAAACAGGGCTTTAAGATATTTTTCAACCTGTAATTACAGCTGGGGCAGTTTTAAACTCAAGTCCCTCATGGATTCTTACACTTCTTTAACGGCATTGCAAATATCTTTGGAGTGAATATTGCAGCATAGAGCAGAAGGCAAACTCTGAGGCGTGAGGCACAGCATATATCACACCATGTTCCTTAAACAATAAAATGTGTCCTAGTGGCTGTAAATTTTGCAAAGCAGGTTCCCTCCTTATGTCTTTGACATTATACACTGGAAAAAACCGGAAAACAACTTTCTCAGTTAAATAGATCAGTCCCCCTGACTGCATGAAAGAATTTCCATGAGAAACAAAACCTAGTAAATGGTTGTTGGACTGTTCTTAATAATATTCAACAAATATTCAACAAACCTCTCTTCTGAACCTAAATAATCCCAAAGCTATAAGGTTAATGCAAATTAAGGCTAAAGCAATGTATTTTTTTTTCCACCTGAGAGGCCTGGAGTAGTTCAAAACAGACATGCAGCATTCAAAAGATGGTTTTTCCCTGCATTTCAGACAGGATTAGATTAAAGTCATGAGGTTGGTAGGCTGTAGTAGTTGTTCCTCTTCTCTGCCCTCACAATAGAACCCACACATGAAATTTTTCTCTGAAGTTTTCTCTGAAAACTGAATGACATATGAAAATTAAACCATGGCCTACAATGGTAACTTGGTGAGTGTGCTCAACCCATGGTTGGTTAGTTCAGACCCAACAGCCAATTATCAGTTAGTCAAACCAGAAGGTAATGTACGTTTTGAGCCATGCTTTTGCTGGCAGAAGTGAAAGGGAGAGAGGAATAGGGTCTATAAATACAATACATGTTCCTAAGCCTTCACAATGTAGTTTAGACAATTAGAGTTGTACTATTGTAATACTGCCTAGACAGACATAACTTATGTTAAAGTCAGATCTCGTGTAGCCCAACAGTATGGGGTTTTTCCTGACTCTCAAAAGTTGAACTTGCTATATCATCTTCCATTCTGTTTGTTTACGGAACTTATTAAATTTAATTAGATATTATTATATGATGATTTAATATGTTTTTTCATCACATTTATTGGGCAATTAATTTGATTAGAAATATCTGGCAAGATATCTAGCAAGATACCACTTCATTTCCCTCATACAGTGTGTTGATTTATCACATTAGTTTAATTAAGAATAAAAGGGCCTTTGTTTTAATCATTGAAATCCTGTGGTCTATCAGTGAACAATGGGGACACCAAATATTTCAGGTAGTGATGCCAGAAAACGATTCACCCAGATATCAGTTCCACACAAAATCTTTCATGTCTGCAAATCTAGGCTCATGTCTTTGCAAATCCATCCAAGTCTATGAACTAGAGTTCATTTCACAGCAGAATTTTCTGGAGTTTAAATGAACTTTTATTTCCAGTTTCTAATCACTAAACTGCATAAGGTAGAAGAAACTCTGCAAGTTAAAAAAGGCAATGGGATAGAGGTTCCTGTCCCCTGAATTGTGGAGATTAGCTTTCTCTCAGCATAGAACCTGTGGGAAAATCATACTAATCTGATTTGTTGAGAAGTAATTAAGGACAATGAGGATGAGGATGATGATCATGCCAATAATAAATTTTCCTACCGATAAATTTTGATGCTGGATATTTTGAATAGCTGTGCATCTGTGCTTACCATTTCATCCATCTATTCATTTACAAATGTTATGTGTCTTGCAAATATTTATGTCAATAGGTGGGCTCTCATGACTGAAACGTAAGATAAGGATCAGAGAATTTACATAGCCTATATGAATGTTGCAAATACATTTGAGCAATTTATGTGCTCATTGTGGAGGAGATTTGAGGTAAAAGCAAGAAAATGATATGTATGAAGGGGTTAGTGGGTACATTCTCCAATCTGATTGGATTTCATAGAATTTTTCGAGCTGAACTTTAGTTAAGCTCTAAACAACGTCTAAAAAGAAAAGAAAAAGAAAATTGAGTATTTTCAATGTTTAATTTGTCAACTTCTCATTTGGATCACTCAGATCTAGTAGATATTCAATGTCCTTTTCTTTTTGTGAAAAAGAGTTATTCATCGGGGCTTCTTCTCCTTCTTCAGTTTGATTAATATCCTCTTCTCCTTTTTCTTCCCTATTTTCCTTCTTATTATAGGTGTCTTCACCTTCTCTTTCTTTGTCCCTTCTTCTGTTATTCCTGTTTCTCCATTCTCTTTTGTATTGTGGATTTTCATTTCTTCCTTCTCCTCTGTCTTTGTATTCTTTCCTTAGTCTGTTTTCGCTTCTGAGGCTCTTTCCTCGCTGTCAATTTTATATCTTTTTTGGTTACAAAAGAAGCTAAGCCCTTCAATTCGTTCCCATTTATAATTGATATTTAATTGTTTCAGCAATTGTGTCAATGATTTATATTTCGCTCTTCCCGCCAAGATGTGTGTGGGGGGGGAACGATCTTTGAAAATCTTCATCTCATTTCCCTCGATTAATAATTTTGTATTATTGTTCTTCTGAATTATTAGATCTCTTAATTTGGTCCATACCATACATACAACCACATCACGAGGTGTTTTCTTTTCTCTGGCCTGTAGTGAATTCACTCGAAAGATTTTATCAGGAGACCCATGCTCAACAATCCCAGTAAGAGACCTCAGCCTTCAAATTTGTTGTGACTTAAATCCCATTGATTTTAATGATTAGTAAGTACAACTAACAAAGGCTTAAATCTAATTCCTAGTCCCAAGAAGAGTAGAGCTACTGAATCAATCGCTGATTCAAGTCAACACTTATGTAAATCCAGTCATTTAAGGCATTCTATTTTGTTGGGGCTGGTGGCTGGATTCAGGATGTTTCTACACTACAGAGTTACATCAGTGATATCCCTTCAACTGTCCTGGTTCCTACCCCATGGCACCCTGGGATTTATAGTATGTTGAGTGATTTGGAATATGTTCCTAGATAGTAATAGTGATGTCATTTAACAGGTGCTGTGCATTAGAGTTCTTTATAAATATCTTCCTGGATTCCATAGGATGTAGCCATGCCAGTTGAAGTGTTATCAAACTGCTTTAACTATGTGGTATATGCACACTTTATGCCTAAATTCAGTTGCTACTCTCAACTAAATTAGATCCATTAAATCAATGGAATTTACATGATTTACAAAGTTAGCTTTGATTTAGTGGGTTCAATCCAAACTAAGGCTTAAATCCAAACCCTAGCTATTTTTATCACTCAAATTTGAATCTGCTTCCATATGCTGTTTTAATACTGGCTGCTGTAACATCTGACTTTGCCCACTGCCTGTTTTTATTTCTTTTTTTCTGCCTGCCTGGTGTGGAAAAAACATGCCTTCTGTTCTTTATAGTAGACGATGATTATGATTCCACACAAGATGGAAGAATCCTGGAAATTTTTTTGCTAAATCTATATCAGGCCAAAGGACTGCAGAGACTCAGTTTCCAGTAGAATCTGCATATGAAAAGTAACATACACACTGGACAGCATTAAATTTCCCCTGAGGAACATCACAGTTAATGCTGACTCAGTTCCAGTCTACAGTCTTCCAACTTCTTTTGGTGCAAAGGCACTTGTGTTTCCCACAGAGTGGCACGTGTTTCTCTTCTGAGATGGAGCTATAACTTTGTTGCTTCCCCTCAGGCAATGGATGTCATTGGCACAGTGACTACAAACCATATTCTGCCAAAGGGTATGAAAGTCACTGGATTGCCTATGTGCTCTGGTGGTTGCTGATCCCCTGGCAGTTGAATGGTTGCAGTTTAAGACAAAACAGAGCTTTTGTACTCTGCTTGTGTGAGAAAGATAAAATGTTTGGAAGCAGCTATGATACCAGCAAGCTCATTCCACATGTTTAAGTCCAATGAACACAATAAAGGCCTTTAGATATTATTCATCAAGGGATGGGATGGTGTGATGGAAGTGAGCACTCTTTGAACAACATAGCAATTGTAAAAGCTGGTTCTTGCATTTTTCAGTATTACTTGATTTTTCTACAGGTACATATGGTCCTGTTCTCTCCTTCCTTCCTTCCCTCCCTCCCCCCCCTCTCTCTCACACACATATACACACACAACCAAATTGTTACATCAAATAATTGCTTTGTCAATGGGCTATTACATATATTACATTATAGCTATAACTTTCTTATCCCTTCATGTTTAAAATTCACTAATATCTATTGCTATCTCAAGTTGTCAATCATTTAGTAGACCTTGAGTGACACATTCTCAAGCTCCGAAAGCCCTGGGATAGGTTCACTTTAGGGTAGCCACAAGTTGGAAATGACATAAAGGCACACAGCAGCAACAGCAACATCATTAACTGCACACGTATGTAAGTTTATTTTTAAGAATTGCAAATGCTGACATTCGCGTTCCTCTCTGCAATCACCAAAGGAGCGATAGCCCCAGTCACTGCAACTTCAGGAGGACTCCAGCATGACTTTGTGTAGCTGTAGCTTCATACATTGAACTATTTACTGTGCTGAATCATTCTATATTGAATTCTCTATCAGTCTGTGAATTCTGTTGAATCCTATACTGGGAGAGAGGAGGGTTATGATTTAATTAATTAATTTCTGAATCATGTACCAGATGTCTTCATGGAATATGACAGACCTCCCCACTTTGGTTTTGGGGAGCCCTCCATTGGGAATGATGACTTGAAACTGGTCACTGCAACCTGGTCAACAACTTAGGGCTCATTCCCTCTTATATTTAAACCAGTTTCCAATTTGCCTTCGCTCTGTGTTGGTAAATCGATTCCAAAAGTTCTGTCATTCCCACTATGAAAGCAGATCTCTTCATTATCCCCTTGTAGTTGCTTCTTTTTTGGCACGATTGTCACCCCCACTGGTTTGCGCTGCTTCAAAATGTGTGTCAATCATCTGTGCATCATCAGTGATGTAAGTGACAGCCATGGCAGCCTGGCTTGGGAACTGATTATTTTTTAATTGATAGAAGAATTGAATCAGTGGTTTTGCAATTACTTGCCTCGCAGCTGCAAAACCAATGAATCACATCTTTTATCAATTCTTTTTTAAAAAATAACATTGATAGAAGATTCGATTCATTGGTACTGATTGCAAGTAGCTGCAAAATCAATGAATTGAATCTTCTATCAATTTTATTTTTTTTAAAAAAATATCATGCGCCCATAGGTGACACCACAGGCACAAAGGCAGTGCTGAAGGGGGGGATGGTAAACACCCTTCTGCCATTAGTCTCTCCCCTCCTGAATTATGTGATTCAGATATGTCATTCCCATTTGTTGAAAATGCTTCAGATTTGATTCTTTTCAAAAGAACCACTAGGAAACTAGTATTTGGAAAAACCGCGGGTTGTGTGTGTGTGTGTTTGCCTCACTTTATTGCGACAGAAGTCAGTCAAAGTATGATCAGAACTGGTTTCAAACAGGAATGATGGTCATATAAACTGATCAGCAATTCACTTTATATCATAGTGGGAACGAGTCCTTAGTTATAGAAGTATCTACCACAATTTTATGGAAGGCTCTTTTTTATTTCTAGGAAGTCTCTTCCCTTCATTCCAGTTCCAAAAGTGTGGAATATTGACTTGAAATTGAGCAATGTAGCTAGGATTGTGACAAAATGTAAAGCATCCAAACATTTCCTGTAGTGTTATGGCTCCACCCATTTTTTGCTTCCATCAACCTCCTATTTGGAATGTCAATCTGAAATTTAGGATTGCATCTGGGAGTGCATCTACACTGTAGAATGAATGCAGTTTGACAGCACTTTAACTACCATGACCCCATCCTACAGAGTCCTGAGATTTGTAGTTTTGTACTCTTTGGCAGATAAGGCTAAAGACCTTGTAAAACTACAAATCACAAGATTTGATATGCTGGAGTTATACCACTTAAAGTGGTATCAAACTATATTATTTCTGCAGTGTAGATGCATCCTTGATGACCACCATAACCACTGTAAAATTTTGAGGTAGGTAGCCCAATATCTCAATGTGTTATGATTATCATAGACACATAAGCATTCTCATTTATTATTAAAGATTTTTCTTGTTAGCCTGATGGCCACTCATGTAAAAAGAAAATTCTGAGAACAGGGGGAGCAGAAACATCCGAGAGATTTTGATTTTGTCATGCAGTTGCTTGGTTGTTGGGGGAATTGTCCATCCAGGTCCTTGTGAATCTGTACTCTGGACTCAGTTGATATTCCTTTCTGTACATTTTTGTGGAAACTTACATGAAGTGGCCTCAGTGTACATAGCAGAAATGCAATTGATTGAATGGAGTTCCTGTAAATGTAAATTAAGCCCCATAAGTATCTCTATTTAGGACTGAAGGCTGATTGACAAGGATTATACATGTGGAAATTTAAATTTCAAATGTAAGAAGCATGACACATATCAATTTAAAACTCAAGTGAATGTGGTAATTGCGGAAATAATAACATTCTATAATCAGGAATAATTAGCAATAAGTAATTATAGAACTAATAAAGTTTGAACGACTTTTGAAAATACAGAATAGTCCAAATTTTGCATTGGCACGCCTTCTTCTGACAACAGAAGTGGGGAGGACAGATTACAAAGAGGGTAAAATAAAGCTTTACTTTAGTCTCCATAGCAGAAGATGTTGAAGCAATGGTCACCACAGCTATTGCTTTAGGTGAGGGCATTAGAAGAACTATGTTAATTGGATAAAAACAACGAAGTTTTAGAACGAATTATCAAATTACAGATTAATAAATCATGCAAACTATAGAGCATTCACCTAAGAGTTCTTAAAGATATATGTGAAACTGCCAGTCTATTAAAGCTATGCTGATGGTAAGGTCTCCCACATCAGACAAGCTTTTGCTATGGGACCAGATTAAATCTACCAACCAGTTACTGGAGAGAGGGGTGACAGAGGATCTAGCAGGTGATCTCTTAGATAATGGCGGTGGCATCACAACTAACACTTGTTAGTACTGTGCAAGATCTTATTTATCTAGAGTTATTTTGGAGTTTACCATCTTGGTCACTTCAAGGCCAAGACTGGATAATCCCCCCCCCCCCGGTGGTCAGAATGAAATATGAGCATTTCTGGTTACTAGGACATATATGCCACAGAAAGGGATAACCTCCTTTGGCAAAAGAATTCCAGAACCTGAGAACAGTCACCAAGATAGTCCTATCCTGAATCACACAAAGAAGCACAGGATGGAGAAAAGGGATTTCAAAAACACGCTCATATGGGACTATATGAACTAGAAACCTCAAAAACAGGCTCATGTGGGACCATATGAACTAGAAACATGTTCTGAAAGATGTGGGAAAGAAAATCTCCTAGTGGCATCACTCATGCTGTTGTGAAAACTGTTTTCATTGTTCCTGAGCTCCTGTTGTGATGACCTAAGTATAAACAAAGCATGTCAAGTACATTGTATGCTATAGACCAGTGCTTCTTGAATTTTTTCCCCCTCCAAGTGTTTTTGACCATCTCACAAAATCCTTGTTCCCCATGGTGGATGTCTGGGGCTTCTGGAACTTTAAGTTTAAGCATCACTGGCGCAGGCTATAAAAATGAAATAGCCCTATATTTTCCTTTTTTCTATTCCTATAGAAAAACTATGTAAGGTTGAGGCCACTCACTGTGATTTCTTTCAATGTACACTCTAAAAATGTTGAACTGTTAAATGTTGAAATATCAATATTTAGACCTGAGCAGTTCCTTTTAAATATGATAGATTTGGAAAATAAGATAGAGAAAATAGAGTTCTCATATGTTATATGACAACAGCTGCAAGATTGGTATATGTGAAATATTGGAAAACTAGTAAGACTCCAAATATTGTAGAATGGATGGAAAAATTAATAGATTTGGCTTAATTAGATAAGTTAACAAACATTAAAAGAAAAGTCTATAAAAACTTACCTAAAAATTTGGCAACCTTTTACATAATATGTAAGAAGAAAAAGAGACATTATGAATATGTTTTGATATATAGAAATAAAATAATTTCTGTATTATAAGGAAATATAGTAAATATAATAGATTTGGTTTAGAGAGGAGGAATATTATGCCTAAGTTAATGTACTGTAGTCAGAGAAGAGCAGGAAGTCTATTTGTAATGGATGGTGGGGATACTAATGTGGTATTGCTCACTGTATTTGTTTTTTGTCACGTGTGGTTAATGTTTGTCAATTGTTTTGTGTAATTTAAACATTATGTGTGGTATGAAAATTTAATGAGATTATTATTAAAAAAATAAAAATATTGAACTATCATGATGGTCCATTTATTCTTATTGTTGTCTGGATTTCATTATAATTATTTGGGGTAATTGACATTTATTCAATGAATTCTTGCAGTGCAGCAAATTTCCTACTGTGAAAAGTTGGCAGATGTATTACTTTAGCACAGCCAAACCATTAATTTTACTGTATTATTGATACAAATCATGTCATGCACAGGATGTGTTGGGCAAAATATGCAAGGGAAAAAAAAATGCATATAACCTGACAGAATGTCACCAATCAAGAATTCTGAATTTCATAGTGTTAAAGTGATTAATGGCAATGGGTAAGAATTTTCCATTCCAATTTCTTGCACTATTTGCAACTAATGGGTTGAATCTAGACCTGGAAGTTTATCACACTAGGGACATCCCATGGGAAAATGGGAGTTAAATGAGATATAAATTAGAGAAAACCCAGAAATGCCAACGTTTATCGAACGACGTCACAGTTAAAGTGAAATAATGCAAAGTTAATCCAAATGCAAAGCAGGGAAAACTGGCATCTTTTTACTTTTGGAACAACCCGAGAGTAAAAAAGCTGTCGGTTTTCTCTGCTTTGTGTTCGGATTAACTTTGCTTGGGCAGTCCCCTAGTATGATAAACTACCTGTATTTGCAAGTTTTGTTTAAATTTGAATCTCATTTAACTCCTGTTAAACTCCTTTTTTCCTGTGGGATTTCCCTTAGTGTGATAAACTCTTTAGGGTTGAAACAAACAGCTCCTTTGATATGCCTTCTGGGTGGCTTTGGAGCACAGCGTTTACATGCCTCATGCTCCCAAGTGGCCTGGAGGGCACCTGCCATTTAGATGGGGGTGGCTTCATGATGCTCTGGCAGTGTGGCATTTATATGCCACATGCCACTGGTCAATGTGAATCCAGCTTCCAGCCATGGTGTGGGCAGAAAAGCTGGCTTTTTGCCACCTAAAAAAGGAGCGGCTTTTTACCACCTAAAAAAGGAGCGGCTATTTGCCACTCCTTTTTCAGAAGGCTTCAAGGTGGATTGGGACCGTGGTGTCCAGTTTCTGCAGCCCCAATCCAGCTTCAGAAGGGGCAGCGGAAACTATGGGCCTGTCACCCCATGCTTAAACAGGCAATGAGATCAGTGGGGCTTAAGTTACCCATGATAAATGCCATTATTTCCACTGAGGCCTAAGCAAATTAAGTTAGTCCCTGTGATTTTAATGAATGTGTATTAAGAATTAATTAGTACAGAATTACTTAGTGGCTCCATCAGGTGAAAAAATTCTTCTTCAAATCAGTTTCTGACTCCATCATTTCCCCACACGTATATGTGAAAACGAAGTAAGATCAGCATTATGAGTGATACATTTCCCCCATGTGAACTCACTCTGGTGTAAAAAGACATTCCAACTATGATCAAATGTTCCATACTTCACATTATTTTCAGCCACACAGGCATGGCTACTCGCCTTTGTTTTTTCTTTTTGTCATGCATGAGAATATACATATTTGCAGATTCATTATAAGAAAAAAAGTTGCTATTAGCCTTTGGTTGCTCACAAAATATTCTGTTTATTGCTTTGCAGGCCAAAAGTTTGGTTCTGACTAGTCTAAAATAGTGAATTTTTTTTGGCTATGGAATTGTTGCTTTTGTCTCACAACATTTTCCTTGGAAATGCTTTGGAGGCATGTATTGAAACAGCACCTTTTCCATTTACTGTACAGTGGTACCCCGGGATACGAATGCGCCGCCTTACGAAATTTCCGGGTTACGAAAAAAATCCATTTAAAAAAACTGTTCCGGGTTACGAAGGTTATTTCGGGTTACGAAAATTTTTTTGGTGCTTTTCGGCGCTATTTCGCACGAAATCGCGGCTTTTCCCCATTAGCGCCTATGGCTTTTTCGCCTTACGAAGATTTTCGGGTTACGAAAGAGGCAGCGGAACGAATTAATTTCGTAACCCGGGGTACCCCTGTATATACTCATGTATACGTCTAGAAATTTTATTCAAAAAATCAACCCAAAAAATCTGGGTTGGTTAATCCATGGGTCAGTGTAAGTACTGTGCCTTAACTCTTATGAAAAAAGGAACCACCTCCTTCTCTGAGTTGAGTGGCAAACGGTGAGGGTTTAGTTCATCCCAGGAGAACCTAAAAGAAGCACTGCCACTGACTCCCTTTACTTTCTCTGATGTAGCACCATTTCTGATATTTTTGAATGCCTGGGTGGGAAAATGGCAGCACATGTCAAAGACAAATTCAGTTGTACAGATATCCATGAGAGTGATCAAAGTGGATCAACTGAGAGCATTTGAATAACAATAGCAATAGCAAATATATTTCTATACCACTCACCAATGCACTTAAGCACTCCTTAAGTAGTTTACAATGTGTGTAAGCTAATTGCCCCCAACAAGCTGGGTACTCATTTTATTGACCTCAGAAAGATGCAAGCCTGAGTTGAGCTTGAGCCCTTGCCTGGTATTGAACTTGCAACCTTACGGTTTGTAAGTGAGTGGCTGAAGTACAGGCATTTACCCACTATACCACCAGGACTCTTGGCTAAATCTCCCTTTCTTCAACAGCTACTCCCATACTATTCTATAGAGGGTTCCTCAAAACACTGGAGCACTTTGTAAGCGGTACAAACACTTTCTACTGTTCCTGGAGGAAGTGTCCATGGGCAGAACTCCACCTGGAATCAGATGCAAAGTCAAGATCCCAGCCATAGCTGGACCCATGCTTTTCAGTTTGGTAAAAAGTCTTAGAAAGTGTTTGCACTTCATAATACTTTTAATCAGGTGACAATTTTCTATAGTAGAGTTGCCACTGTGTGTGAGAAGGGAACCATTTGATTCTGCTATTCATCCAGTTTTACAAAAGTCCCATTCCTTGAAAATCTTGAATAGAGAAGATGAGCCTCTCGTATTCTGGATGTTTGAGATGACCAGTGCCTTGTGTTTAGATGCTTCATAGTTTGGGCAGCCAAAACCTACTGTATGATATTTTTAAAAAAATCTGGGAAGGAGCAGGGTGTTTGCATACTTTTCAGACAAAATGTTACATTGAAGGTAGTTTTTTAAATTTTGCTTTTGAAAAAAGCCTAATAAATTGTATATCTTGTCATTATGCAAAACTTTAAGCTCTCAGTATGGGAATTGTGGTGCATTTGAATAATAAATGAATGCATATGCTATTTCCCTTGTTGTTTTTCTGTTTCAGGTTTTGCTACATGCTAAATTGATCTTCCTTATTTCCTTTTTTGTAAATTCTCTCGTTAAATTAAATAGTCTGAAAGGAACAGCCATTAAACATTCATTCCTTATTAACTAAGTGATGTAAAATGGAGGTCTCTGAACACTTTCCTAATTAATTGTGTAAAGCTGGAAACAAAGTTAACAGGGAGCAAACGGGTATTATTTGGGAGAAGCATTCGACAATTAACTGGAAAGCTATTTACCAAGGAGTGTAGAAGTGGAAACATTTTTCGATTCTGCAAACACCATTAAAATCAAGCTCCTGAGGTGAAAGTGTTCCAGCATTTCCCCTTTCTTAAAAACATAAAACAGATCTGAAACTGTGGCAGTATAAGGTGGATGTGGTCGATGACTTCATCTTATCTGTGTAAGTTTCTGTGGTTCCCATATAACTGTTAGTCTTCATTTAGATGGCAGAAGATGGTGCTAAAGAGCCATTTAATATTGAATACAATCCTATATATGTCTACTCAGATGTAAATTGGATTGACTCCATTGAGATTTACTCCCAGCTAAGTGGATAAAAGCACAAACTTAGAGCATGTCCTACAATGCTGCACTTAATCTTAGAGAAATGGTTTAGAAACAAAGTCCAGTGTATTTTTACTTGGAAGTAAGTCCCATCAGGTTGAATAAGGCTTAGTCCCTGGTAAATGTGTAAGACTTGTGGGCTAATTGATCTATGTTATAATTTCATTCTCAATCAGTCTTACTTCGATTGCACTAATTGAATTAGAGATTTTATACAACAGAGATTTTAAAGCCTTGAATCTGGACTTAATGGTTGATTTCATAGTTCTGGCAAATGTGCTATCAGCTCTGAAGCCGTAAATCAAACTAATATAATTTGTATAATTTTCTTTCATTTGGCTACCTAGAAAATATCTAAAACACACAATTAGTTAAAGAAACTGTGCAGTAAAGATTAAAATGTATTTGTATCTTGTCTGGTTGAAAAAGAATACACACAGTGAGCCCTTGATATCCACTGGGGTTTGGTTCTAGGACCCTCCCATCCATGAAAGTATGTGGATGCCCAAGTTCCATTGCATTTAATGGGATAGTAAAATGGTGTCCCTTATATAAAATGGCAAAATCAAGGTTTTCCTTTTTGGATTTTTAAAAATGTTTTAAAGCTGTGGATGGTTGAATATGTTGATGCAAAATCCATGGATACTGAGCGCTGAATGGATTAAGGAAAAATAAAACCCATGGCATGGAAAGAAAAAACAAAAAACAAAATCTGAGCTCTTCTAACTAATTCAGTGGAGGTCAAAGCACTGCTGAGAGCCACTGTCACTAAGCTGACAATGGAAAAGTTATATATAAAATCCCTATCCCTACACTTTTTTTTTGCCTGACACTTTCATTAATAAGAGGGAAGGAACATGGGAGTTACTCTTAGCTCATACTGTAACTGATAGGAAACAGCATGATTGAAAGGCTGCAGTAAAACAGCTTGGTTGGAAGTATTTTTCTCTAAAGTCATTATTTTTTAGGCAGTAATGTAGTTAAAGTCCTCATCCCATGAGAATATTTTGTGGCCACTATTTACAGAAGTCTGGCTCTTTTCTCTGGGCACTGGAGATATCTTTTTTATGCAGCAGGTTCTTTAAGACTGCATGCCAAATACTGTTAGTGAAATACACCACATCTGCTGGGCACATGGGTAAAAATGACCTGGCCTGCTCTAAATGTAACCTTGGCAATAAGACTGTTTTCTAAACTCTTTTAAGCTCATAGGCAGAGATACATAGCAACTGAGTGATTAGAATAAATGGCTGAAATCTTTCTAATGGTCCAATCAAAGCAATTACATAAGCTTTGAGGCTATTGGAAAAGAATGTTTTGCATAGACTTGACTTGGGGCCACACTATGTTACCAATTTTGATGAATTTTTGAGGGAAAGCTATAATTAAGTCTTAACATAAGCTTTTCCCCCTTTTTCTTTTTTTTAAAGACTACAAGTTTGTTAACCCTACAAAGTTTTAGCAGTTTGATACCAGTTTCACTGCTACTGCCACATCCTACAGAATTATGTGATTTGCAGTTAAGGGAACCAGCATGGTGCAGGTTTTTTTTTTTAGCATTGAGCTATGACTCTGGGAGACCTGGGTTTGAATCCCCAGCTGACCATAGAAACCTACCGTGTGGCTTTGGGTAAATCACACTTTCTTGGATTTAGAGGACGACAATGGCAAATCTCCTCTGAAGAAACTTGCCAAGAAAACTCCATGATAGGTTTGCCTTAGGGTTGGCATAAGTTGGAAAGGACATGAAGGCACACAACAACAACAACAACAACAACAACAACAACAACAGTTTGGGGACGTACTTAGAATTTTTTGCTGGAGAGTTTTAGCGCATTCCTTTGAACTACAACACTACTACAGCTCTCTGTATATGTCATTTGAATGACAAATCCCAAGACCCATAGGATGGACCCACGCTAGTTGACGTAACATGAAGCTTCTATAAATGTAGGATAAATACATCCTAAGGTAATGAATTAGAAAATGGTGGTCAAAGGAAATTTCTTTTGGGCAACAATGTAAAATCTGCACAAAATATTTCATAAAATCATGTGTGAACATATTTGGTCTTATCTAAAGCTTTCTGTATGGGCTATCGCCATTTATGCTTAGCCTATGCCTTACCACACCCAATGAGACTATCTTAAGCAAAACAGAAAAGCTCAGGATTGTCTCCATTGCCTCTTTACAGGTAATGCCAGTAGCTTGCCTAGAACCAAAGAAAGGAAAAGGGGGCACTTATTTGTCTAGTGATTGATGTATGTTGCCTTCATGAGGCTGAAGCCATCAAGATAACTGAAGCATCAACCTTATGTGTCACACACAATACTTACCAACATTATCAATAAGATGAATCAGAGCTACTATTCTTAAAATGTTCTCTGTGTGAAGTTGTCAACTGAGTTGCAAGGTAATTTCAGTATTAGAAGTTGTTTTTTTTTAAAGGCCTCAGTTCTGGGCACCAATACCTGGGAATAAGTTCATTTGAACTCAGGAAGATGTGCTTCTGAGTAACCATGCATAAAGTTACACAGTCAAAACAGTAATAACCTCAAGAACATTTTTATGCATTTCAATTCTAATTTGAAAGATGTGAGTCTAAAGTGCAGTTAATCATTGATCAAGTTTACAGTATGTGGATTTTGAAGACCTATATATTTAATGTTAAGAATATTTAGAAGAAAATACATGCAAAGTAGATTCCATGCCTCTTTTAGCTTTTTGCATCTGGGTTTGGAGCTCAAATTGATGGCTAGTACTGAAAGTGTGTCATTCTGAATTATTTTTTCTTTGGGGCGTACATTTTGATTGACATTAGCTACTCTTCAGTTGATATTTCAGACTGGATATTTAGTTGTGAAAAGGTCTCAAAGCACACTCCATTATAGAGCTCTGGAGACTACTGTACTCATAGCAGTAGGACTAGTGTTAAAAATCTATATAATTATCTAGAAGTTATAATCATGACCATTGCTCATATCTGCCCATTGTCAAAGGTACCCAGAAAAGGGAAGTACTCATGCCCTTCAACATTTCACAGATAAAAACCAAGGCATACAGTATGTGGACAAGCAACCATAGAGTGTGGGCAAGATAATAAAAGTCATTAATGGGGAAGAATACACAAGGTTGCACCTGGTTTGCATTTGGCTGAGCCTACAGGGAAGGGCAAGATTCCACACACACCCTTTCTCTCCTCCCTGTATCTGCTTTTGCACTTTGAACTCAGTTTTCAGCAACTAGAATAAGTTGAGGACAAAGGAGAAAGTGGGAGGAGAAGAAAGAAACTGGGACATTTAAAAAGTAGGTGACAGAGGATTAATCAGGACAGTCACTGTCAAATCAACTGTGCATGTTCTTATTCACATGTGTACCTGAAACAACATCTGTACACATGTTTCTAGGAACACAGGAATAAAGGGACCTTTGCTTCAACAAAGTGGAATAACAAGTACTCGAAGCAGGGAAAGCAGAGGAAATTGACTCATGTCAACTATTCATATGCTTCCTTTTCTCAAAAAAAGTTAAAGAGGAATAAAAAGCTTTGTAATGCAGCAGTCACTTAAAGCAAGAGTGGATCTCCTGACCATTTTGCCATTCATGAACTTTTCTAGACTGACCTTCCCCTGACTAGAAAAGAAATATAGCAAATTGTGTCCCCAGAAATCTCTTGGTGACATGATTCACCCTCTAAATAGAATCCCCCCAGGACTTATTTGCCTCAAATAAGCCCTCCTTTTAAAAACAGAAAATAATCACTTGACCAATTCAGTGTCTTTACCCCCAGCCCAAACAATGGCCCAATTTAAATGGGCCTTTGCGCCGCCCCGTCACGTGCTAGGGGTTGGCCGAGGATGCAGCGCCCATACCGGCCTCACCCCTAGCACTTGGCGGGGGCATCAAAATAGTGGTGCCCTGTACACATGGGTGCCTCAATTTTGACATGATGGACGCATAGCGTCCACACGTCCCGTAGTGCTGGCAACATCACGAGTGCACCATTCACACCAGCAACATCACGAGTGCACCGCAAGTGTGCCGCAAAAAGAACCCGCTTTTTGCGGGTTCTTTTTCCGCTGCCGGAAAGCCTTGCCGTTTGGCAGCTGAGGCTTCCTGCTGGCGGAAATGGAGGTGGCGGCAAACCACTCTTTTTGGGTGGTCTGTATCCCGCCAATGTTAACAAAAAAGAAGGAGGGGCTAGGGAAGGAAAATTACATTTAGGAGACATATTGTTCCCATCCCAGGTTTCTGGAGATAGGGTTGACCAATTTTGGACGGATTTTTCTCCACCATATTTGGGGAGAATTTTTTCCAGTGTTTATAGGCATTGGAGAAGATCTGTGAAGACTTGGAAAACCAAACTGGCATCGGTGGGGAGCCATGATTTCCACAGACCACACTTTACCCACCTTCATTCTAGAATATAGACTACTATACTACTAATCTTAATTAGTGATAAAGTCATAGGTGAGAAATTAACATTTATCGAATAAAAAGCAGGAGATGAGGTACCGCAAAACTCCATCAGGTGAGACAAAGATACCTCCTCTCCTTCACCTTTAAGTTACATGAGCCCAGTCCCATATCCAGTTTTGCAATTCTAGTCTAGGTGTACCATGCTGTAGAAATCTTTAGGTGAATGAAGCAACAAGGTAGTTCAGGATGGAGAGTGAATCACTTAGCTTTGGAAATGTGAGAAGGAGAGGACTCTTGTTCTGGAAATATTTCCTAGCAAGGGGAAATCCCTAATGGATAAATGAATTCCAGGCAATTCTCAGAGCAATCTGTCCACACTAGTTCTTCTAGTGAGGTAAGGAAAGAATGGCTTAGGCACATGAACTCAGAGGCATTTACAGGCTTCAGAGGGGAAAAAACAGTCAGTGACTTTAGATTGATCTCAGGATGAGGTAGAAGAAAAGGGATCAATAGTTTGGCTTTGGGGAATGGAAAGAGGTTTGTGGAGATTCCTTTTTATTTGAATGAGAAAAAGATAGCTGCATGGGCATTATAATAGCCATCCATCTGGAAGACAGGTGGGGGTATGCAGTACAAAAAGGAGTATGAAAGTTTCCCAGGTGGAACAATCCTCCTTCTCCTCTTTATTTATAACCTGCCCCAACATCAGGACTCTTTAACTTAAGAGGGTCTATCCTGAAGTGGGCACACTTCAATTTTCCACCAAATCTCTCAAATGGCCAATGTAAAAGTATCCTTATGGGTTATCTAGCTCAGGTGGTGAATTGGAAGTCAGGTAGGCATTTAATGTACTTGGAACTCCATGAAAGAAAATCTTTTTAATTGAGACAGTGGAGGACACACAGAGACAGTTAAGTAGTGCCCTCCTGCAGGGATTTCTTAGGTCTCTTGTTCTTGCTTCAGAATATAATGGATTTTTTAACCATGGTGCCAGAATTATAAATATAAGAAACAAACTGCATGTGCACAGAAAGCCACCATAAGTGAGCTTCTTTGTAAGAATGAGTAGAAATAGATAGAACACTCAGCAAACAACTATGAATAAAAAGTAATAAAGGCTAGTTGATCCACTTGTTCTTTGGCATCACCAAATTTGTAGCAGCTCATCATTTTCACAGCAGAAATAAGTCTTTATTAGGACCAGGAAAGCCCTTTCACTGAAACCTGGTTTAATTTTCTCATTTCACTTGGCATGGAACTTCGTAGCCCATTAAAAATAATTCAGTAAAACTAAGGACTTTACCACACAACCTCTATTCTTGCTGAGATTGTGTTAATGAAAGGAAATACATACATACTGGTTTGAGAGCACCCTCTACCAAACATCCCTTCCATCCAACTGAAATGTTTTCTGGATCCAGTCATTCAATTTTTAGGTGTTGATCTTGGGACTATATCACATGCAGCTATTAAACCACATAAACATTGGATAATAGCATCTTTGGCAATACCTAGTGTGTGATGAGTCTCCCTCTCCTTGCTGCCTTGTCCTCCAAACAGGGTTAGGTGGAATATGTTGGAAAGGTTCCTTCCATTTATTGGAATATGTTGATCTAGTGGAACTTTTCTGCTGACTGGGGGAAGGAATTTCTTAACATTTTCCTCTCTCCTTATATTTCCTTGCATCTTTTGAAATATTGCTCCAGAGGCTTAGGGGAGCTGCTGGAACAGTAGAGAAGTGTGCTGCAGAGGCAGGATCCACTAATGGATGCAGACTGAGTAAAACTGCCTCAGTCGCTTCTGGTGGCGTAATAAAATACTTCCTTTCCACCCTAACATATATTCAACCTTCAAGACTATCCTGTGCCATACTACCATATAGCCATAGATAAAAAAAAAATGTGCCTCCTGGGGTATGTGACATTAATTGTTTGAGTGGATAACTTTTTGTTTGGCTGCTATTTGATACAGATGCTGCTGAATTAACATGTATTTTTACACTACCTTTAATTTGCTTTGGATGCACTGATAATTACATTCTGCTTGCATTTAGCTGCAAATTTGATTTTGCACCTAGAGATGGCATGTTTTGATTTAGGGAGGAGAAGTATTTGCTGTGGCTTTGATTTATGGTTTTCTATTCTGCTTTTGGAACATTAGTAGTACAGCTAGGAGGACAGCATGAACACTTAGTGAATGTGCTCTTATGGTGTAATTTATCTTTACGACTAAAACACAGGGCTTCCACAAACCTTGCTAATCAGTCGTCAATTGTTCTGAGCGTTGTCTCAGGCATCTAGTCTTCTGAATCACTTTTGTGATTCAGTGCACACACTCATGAGTAGAAATTATAGGAAAAGCCATCATACTCTGGCACTGGACAATATCATTTGATTGACAAGTCCATATTCTACAAACCGTTCGGATTCCCAGTGATTGGGCAGTATATAAATAAATCCTATTATTATTATTATTATTATTATTATTGTATGTCTTCAAGTGATTTTTGACTTACGGTGATCTTAAGACTAACCTATCATTAGGTTTTCTTGGCATATTTCTTCAGGGGGGTTTCCTATGAGGCTAAGAAAGTATGCACATTACCGCACTACACTCTTATAGTGCTGCTATTCTACTTTTACTGCTCTGGCTGCCTCCTGTTGCATTCTGAGGTTTGTAGTTCAATGAGGCCTAAGAGTTCTTTGGCTGAGAATTTTAAATGCCCTCCCAGAATGCAACACAAGACAGCCAGAGCAGTAAAAGTGGAATAGCAGTGCTATAAGAGTGTAGTGTGGTAATCTAGTATGACTGGCCCCAGGCCACCCAGGAGGTTTCCATGGCTGAGCAGGGATTTGAACTCTGGTATCCAGGGTCATAGTCCAGTATTCAAACTACTGCACCATATTGGTTCTACAATACCAATATATTAAGAGGACTGATGGGCACTCATGTGATTGTAAAAAAATAAAGATCTGAAACAAAGAAAACAACAAGAATAACAAAGGTTGATGTAAAAATGAGAGCATTATCATTCTTAGACACACAGGTTGCTCATTTCCTTGGTTTTAAATTGCTTACATTGATTTACCTTGATGGTTAAATCTGACAGCTATTGTGAAGATGTTACAGGAGGCACATGAATGCCTAACCACCTACATAAACAAAGAAAATGATAATAATTTTATTTCTACAGTACTTTTCTGGGGCTCATAGCATCTGTTTCCCTATACATTTGGAACTTTTATGTTTGGCGTGAAGGTCACAACAAGAAAGTCACAGTAAAGGTGTTTAGATGTGTTCATTGCATGGAGAAAGTGGATAGAGAAAAAACTTTTTTCCTTTCAACCCTCCTTCTTAAAGTTGCGTGGTAGGAGATTCAGGAGAGACAAAGGGAGGCTGCACTCTCACAGGACATGGCAATGCCACTGTCATGAAATCCAAGTTTCATTGAGTTTCAGCACATTCAAATGCTCAGGCAACCTGAAGATCCATCTTTTGCACCTGTAATGTTTTTTCTTTTCTTTTGATAAAGTCTATGAGCAGTCTCACAAATGAGAAATTGCTCTAAAGATTCACATGCTTTGGTCAGGTCTCACCTGGAACTGTGGGGCTCACCTGGGCACCACAATTTGAAAAGCATTTTGACAAGCTGGATTGTGTCCAGAGGAGGAGGGTGACCAAAATGGTGCCTGCTTGTCTTATATTAAATTTCACACAAGAGAAAACAAAGCAAGACACAGACTGACAGATAAGGGAGTAATACTAGTATAATATGATGATGAATGAAGCATACACATAGGCACATGAGGAAGAACTGAAGGACAAGAAGAACTCAAGTCGAATAAATAATTTCATTTTCTAGGAGAAGGGAAGATGGATTCACTGCTTAAATTTTATACTGTGGACATATAGGCACACTTATACCACAGAGAGGAACAAAATAAAACAGCAAAGATAAGAGTTTCATCAGGGAGAAAAAAAAAATTCACTACAGGAAAAAAAACATGAGAAGGATTGATTAAAGATATATGAAAAGAAGGGAAAGCATTTTGAAATAATACCCAAACTGAACTTGTCACCCCACCCCATAAACAATCACAGAAATACTTGCGATTAAGGAATGTAAAAGCTGAGCAAGGAAGATTGTGCACTATTCTCATTTACTGGAGTCACAACCTCCCCCCTCCCCGAACCCCCACACTTTGATAAAAGCATACTTTGGAAAGTGTATCAGTTGCTTTCTCAAGTTTTAGATAAAAATCACCTTAGGATAGGAAGAACTTAGGTTATATCTCAGTCACTCAAGTCATTGTGCCCCATCCTCACCATTTTCACAGAAATAAAAACTAAAATGCACTCTTTCTAGAAACAGTGGCCAGAATCCTCTTGGGCTGTTATACGTTATAAACTGTTATGAATAACAGGAATAGTAAAAGAGAAGGGAGTTCAGGACAGATATAAGTTTCTCAAGACGGAGATACTGAAGGTTCAATTTCAAACAGTTCCAATGATGACTGGTAGATGAAGGGAAAGCTGTAGATATAGTATATCTTGATCTCAGTAAGGCCTTTGACAAAGTCTCCATGATATACTTGCAAACAAGATAGATAGTGCCACTGTTAGGTAGATTTCTAATTGGTTGACCAGCCAAACCCAAAGGGTGCTCAGCAATGGCTCCTCATCATCCTGGAGAAAAGTGACCAGTGGTACCACAGGGTTCTGTCCTGGGCCCAGTGCCTTTATCAATGACTTGGATGATGGAATACATTTTGTCCCTGGTAAAAGTGGACAATTATGGCAACCCTAAATAGAGGGCATACTTATCAAATTTACAGATGATACCAAATTAGGAGGAGTAGCTAATACCCCAAAGGAGACAATCAAAATTCAAACTAAAAGCTGGGCCAAAATGAACTTCAACAGGGAGAAATGTAAAGTACTACACTTAGGTAGAAAAAATAAAATAAAATGCATAGATATAGGATGGGGGACACCTGGCTTAATACAATAACATGTGAAAGGGATTTAGGACTCTTAATTGACCACAAGTTGAACATGAGTCAACAGTGTGAAGTCGCAGCAGAAAAGGCCAATACAATGGCCATCCACCCCCCTCCATGCCAGAGGCTGTGGAACAGGGATGGGCTTTTTGCTTCCCTCCCAGTGGTAGAGTCCAGGGCTTAAATCATGCCATGGCAGTATTGCAATAGCATAAGGACTGCTGGGGGCATGGTCTTGGGACAGGCTTTGTACATTGCTCCTGAAGCAGCCGCATTCCGGAGCGATTTTGTGACCCACCCACATGCAGCTGGGCTGGCCGTTTAGGGGCTGGGTAGGAATCCCCCCCCCCTTTCCACAGGTTTTTCACCTACCACATACTGTTACCAGTGAGATTATGGGAAATAGGCTTGGATGGAGTCTAAAAAAAATTTAATTCAGTTTTAAAGTCATTAATTCTAATTGGATTGATTTAATATTTGATTTTGGCATGGATTTTGGATTTGATCTCGGCGAGCACCTTGGACATCCTACTGGGTGTAAGGAAAATTTCTGGAAACACCTCTACGGGCCTTGCGACCTGTGGGGTGGCTGAAGGAAATGGACCTTGGGTCTGGCTTGAAGTTATACCCCAACTTTAATCTTTGCAGTTTGGGAAGGGGGACTTTTTGTTGGACTTCCTTATGCGGGAGGCCAACAAACAACCCAATTTATGGACTGTCATTGAGGGCTCAGGTGTTATCGTCCTTGATAAGCTGCAGAAGTAGTCTGTGATAAGACACCGGTATGCAGCTTCTCCCACACTTGGTTTGGTTAAGGTATTAGTTGCAGTTCCGTTAAGAATTTAATAAATAGGTCAATAAATGGCCCTGTGTTTAACCCATATATCTTGTGTCCGGACTCTTTATTCCAGGGGTTGAGTAGCAATACTAGGCTGCATCAATAGAAGTCTAAATCAAGGGAAGTAATAGTGCCATTGGATTTTGCTTTGGTCAGGCCTCACCTGGAATACTGTGTCCCGTTCTGGGCACCACAATTCAAAAAGGAGGTTGAGAAGCTGGAGTGTGCCTAGAGGGGGACGAGCAAAATTGTGAAAGGTCTGAAAACTATGCCCTATGAAGAGAGAATTAGGGAGATGCCTATGATTAACCTGAAGAAGAGAAGGTTAAAAGATGATATGTTAACCCTGTTTAAATATTAGAAGGGGTGTAATATTGGGACTGGAGCAAGTTTTTCCCCCTGATTCTCAAGAGATTAGGACCTAAAGCAATGGATTCAATCTATAGGAAAAGAGATTCCACCTCAACATTAGGAAGAACTTCCTGACAGTAGTTTGTGTTCAGCTGTAGAACACACTTCCTCAGAGTGTGGTAGAGTCTCCTTTGGAGGTTTTTAAACAGAGGCTGGATGGCCATCTGTCAGGGGTGCTTTGATTGTATGTTCCTCCATGGAAGAATGGGGTTGGACTGGATGGCCCTTGTGATCTCTTCAAACTCTATGATTCTATGAGTTACACACTAGTTTAAGGGGCATGAAAGTCTCCCAATCTCTACTTACCAGACAGAAGCCACTGAGATCAGTGAGGTGGTGGTGGGGGTCCGTCCCACTGTTGATCAGGAAGCAGCTGATGGATGGTCCCAGCTATCCCTTGCATGAACAATTTGGAATGAAGGGGAATTGTGACATGTTTCTACTTCTCCTATTGCACAGGAGAGGGAGCAGAAACTGCAACCCAAGTGATAGGGAAACAGACCCCCATTGACTGTAGTGACTGCTTCCCTGTAAGTGAGAATTAGGAGGTTGGGCTGGGATTCATTGCATAGTGTTGGGACAAAGCAGACATTTGGGAAAGCATGGCCCAAGGCCACTTCAGCCACAGTCAGATCCACAGTGACTGCATGGCCCATTCTGAAAGCAGGCTACAACCAACAGATCAAGCTGTGCTGTCAGGAGCCAGATTATCCCAGCTCCTTTTTGTTCTGGTCTAAAGGACCAGAGCATGGCCTCGGCATGACTTCCAGACATACTGGAGATATGCATCATATAAACGGCTTGCCTCCAACACAGTTGGAAGCTACTTCTTTTGGCTTGTGTGTTTTGGGTCACTGTAACTATGGTACTTACACAATGCATCTTGCATACAGGATTCCAGCCACTGCACCTGTCTTTTCAAAGTACAACTCATCAGTGAAGGGCTGTGCATGATCCCATTTTAATTCTGGTAGGTTTGAAAGGTAGCCTGCTTAGTTGTGGAAGCACCAAAACTGATTTGAAAGGTTATGATTTTGGCTTTCAGTCAAAGATTTTGCATAGTTATATCTTCCAACTGATTTGCCAGGGACAGTTCCAATTAATTCTCTGCCATCCTACAGTTGCTTTTAAAATGACTCTCTCCTTCCCCCACTTTTCCTTTATTCTCAGTTTACAACAATTGCTGCAAACTGAATTCAAAGTGCAAAAGTAGTTTGCATTCAATTAACTCAACAGGAGAGAGAGAGAAGAGAAGGGGACAGAATCTTGGCCTTTCTGGTAAGCTCAGACAAAAGTAAACTGCTGCATCTTCTCCTATTTTGTGTGTTCTTCCACATTAATAATGTTTCCCATCAACTGCATTCTGGTGTTGCTTGGCTACAGGTCTCCGGTTTTCATCTGTGAAATATGGGAGGGTAAATATCTAATGATAATATATCACTTCAGAGCTACAGTCTTTGAATACCAGTTGCTAGTGCAAACCAACAGAAAGTGACTGTTGTTATGTCTTGTTGATAGCCTTTCCATAGACATCTGTTTGGCTAATGTGCCAAAAGGATATTGGAACAGCTAGGCCTTTGATCTGATCCAGAATGTTATGTTTGTAACATTAACTTGGTAATCTTTTCTGACCTGCATGGTAGTTCTGTGTTATTATACTGTAGATGGGTATGAAGCACCACCAAGTACATTAGTGCACTATTACCCCAACATAAGAGATTTCTGTGTTTGGCAGTCCAGAAGAAAGAGAAAATAGAAGATCGTTTTACCTAAGGCATCAGTAAACCTTCTCTTTCTGCTATAATTTAGGATCTTATCCCATTGACAGATAAAACAGCTTACCTCTTCTGGTCTGAATTCAGGATCTGGGATGCTCCCAGTTATTATCATACCTAAAACACCACCTATCTAACTGGGATGCCACCACCCAGTTGTATCCCAGGTCAAAGCCTTGCTCAGCCAGCACTTTTTCGAAGTCGGGGAGCTTCTGACTTCAAAAATTGGCCATCTGAACAAGGCTTCAACCCAGGATACATCTGGGTGGTGGCATCCCTGCTAGATAGGTGGTGATTTAGGTATGATAACATCCAGGGTCATCCTGGATCCTGAATTCAAACCAGAAAAGGTAAGCTGGCTTATTTGTTAATGGGATAAGCTCCGTGGACAGCGACAACTGTTACTTAGGGATCAAAAATGGAAACCCTAATTTTGCATATTGAAATATTGGCAAATAAATGAAGTATATCTCACTTGAGAAAAGCATAGGTTTGTGAAATGTGCTGTATATTTTTTGTGGAAAAATATGCACAAAAGTATGTGTGCATTTCAATAATTTGCACTATGAAAAAAATACATTTCAAAAACATATAAAAATACATCTCAGTCAGTAGGAAAATGTTAGAAAACTGCATTCAAGAATACATTTAAACAATAATAATCCAAAACAACAACAACAACATGTGTGTTAGTTGAGGTGGGGAATCTCATAATTCAATGAGGAACTAGGGCAGAATGAGAATGCTGGTAGGATAATGAGCAACACAATGCAAATAAGACAGATGGATATCCATCCTCTTACCATTGCTCCCATCTTGCTTTGCTGTATTTCCAAGCATATTCCTCCTTTTCATATCTTCTCATTCATCTCTTTCCTACTGAACTGGTAATGAGCTCATTTGATGGTATACAGTCTCCAGCTGCCATTTCATAGATGTTTGGCTTTAACATCTTGAAATGTAAATCCACTTTTCCTCTTCTATGCCCAAAGGAATTACCAGCCATTTTAAAAATTGTGCCTTTCTGGGATATTTGAATATTTTTTCAGCTTGCCCTGTTATGTATCTTTGAATTTCTAATCCATTGAAACTCATGAATTAGATCAAGCAGAAGCCCCTCAACACAGAAATGCTCCCTCAGTCTTCAGGAAGATTTTGATCCAGTGGACTTTTTCTGCTGGCGGAATGTAGGAGGTGGTGATATCCACTTTTTTAACCTCTTGCCCCCTGCAGTCCTCTGTAAATCTGCTCCATGCTATTGCTAGAACAGAAAGACATATGCCACCTGAAGCTGTAGCTGGCTGGGCAATCAGTGAAAATCACCTCTTGCTTTTCTAGAAGAAATATGTAGAGAACCCTGCTTGGGGGAACCTGTGATATTGGAGTAAAATTCTGGATCTAATCTGTAATTCCATACCCTCCCACATTTCACAAGGGAAAACTGACATAAATATGGCCAAGCAACACCAGAATGTGGCCAAGATGGCAAAAGCTATTAATGAGAAAGCAAACACAAGCTAGGAGAGGCTGCAGCAGCATGCTTTTGCCTGAGTCTACTGGGAAGGGTAACACTCCATCCTTTCATCTTCCTCTACTCAGGACTGGTTCATCCATATAGGTGAACTAGGCAGCCACCTAGGGCGGCAAATTTTAGGGACGGGGCGGCAGCTTTTTTGTATATTTTACTATATTAAACTGAAAACTCATTACAGCAAGTGACGTAAAAGCTACCGTAGGATGGTTTTTTTGTACAACGGCCAAAACATAAATTGGAACCTAAGTTTTATGTCATGTGTAGCTTTATCAAATGAAACAGTGGAAATCAAGGAGTGAAAATAATTATGAGGGGCAACAGGGGGTGCCAATATATTTCTCGCCTAGGGTGGCAAAATACCTAGAACCGGCCCTGCCTCTACTGAGTTAATTGAGTGGAAACATCTTTGCACTTTGAACTCAGTTTGCAGCAATTGTAATAAGCTGAGAGCAAAGGGGAAAGTGGGAGGAGGAGAGAGAAGCTTACTCATTATAAAATCAGCTAAAATGTGATATGAAAGATTAATAGGGACCATCTCTGACAAATTGAGACTGTTAGAGAGTATGCAATTCTGGCAAAATGGTACACAGATTGGTTATAGTCTGTGGTGTATAGCCTGTGTTCTTCATTCTGTATTCTGTTTACCTGTAGTCACATTGCAGCTTTTTCTTAGAATGACTAAAATATAAGCTATCTAAATTCTACTCAGAAGTACTTTGCATTGGGCTCACTGGAATACACTCCTCCTCAATTAGTGAGTTTTGAATTGTGGCTTTATTTACTGATGAAACCAGCATAATCTAAGGCACTATTTGTGCCATTTTACCATATAATCATGTTTCTTCTTCCCTCTCTAGGGTGTATTTATTTTTAGGAATTCTTCTGGAGACAATCTGAATTAGATTTAGATGAAGTTTAGCAATACCTCCAGCTTCAGGATGTTTTGCAGTTGTACATTCGCTGTGAACTACTGCTTGTAGTGCTCATCTTGAATAACACAACTTATTGCTCTGTGATAGATTTTTTTTCAAGGAAGAGAAAAAATAGTACTATTTAACTTGAATATTTGAATATACCAATAACTTGAGTGTACCAAGTAGACCACAGCAACAAAATGCTCCAGTCTTTCTTTGGTGTGTATGTATTTGAGCCTGTGGCTGAATCATTGTCTCAGGAGCAAAATGGTAGTAACCTTCTCTAGAGGCATAATTTACAAGTCGTCTTACTTTGGTCCCCATTTGAGATCCTATGGGAGGCATTAGAAGTGAGGGTAGTAGTTATCATTTTTCTGGGGTCTGTTAGCTTCGTGTCTGCTTCTTCCTGTTGCTGGAAGGAGGAACCAAGGCAAGAATGTTCAGAGTTTTTTGGTACTTCTGTGTCTCAAGCCAAACAGGGGCTGAAATGTTGGAGCACATGTGTGTGTGTGTGTGTGTGTGTGTGTGGAATTTCCAGACTGAAGCTAGTGTAGCTTTCACTTGGGTTCACCTGGGCTGCATCATTTAAATAGCATACCTCCAAAGTGATCCAAAGCAGCATTATTTTGGCCTGTCTGTACAGGCTCTTTATGACCTTTTGTAGAATCATAGAATCGTAGAATCACAGAGTTGGAAGAGACCACAAGGGCCATCCAGTCCAACCCCCTGCCATGCAGGAAATCTCAATCAAAGCATCCCCAACAGATGGCCATCCAGCCTCTGCTTAAAGACCTCTAAGGAAGGAGATTCCACTACACTCCGAGGGAGTGTGTTCCACTGTCAAACAGCCATTACTGTCAGGAAGTTCCTCCTAATGTTGAGGTGGAATCTCTTTTCCTGTAGCTTGTATCCATTGTTCTGGGGTCTGTTCTCTGGAGCAGCAGAAAACAAGCTTGCTCCCTCCTCAATATGACATCCAAATATTTAAACAGGGCTATCATATCACCTCTTAACCATCTCTTCTCCAGGCTAAACATCCCCAGCTCCCTAAGTCATTCCTTATAGGACATGGTTTTCAGATCCTTCACAATTTTAGTCGCCCTCCTTTGGACACGCTCCAGTTTCTCAATATCCTTTCTGAATTGTGGTGCCCAGAACTGGACACAATATTCCAGTGTGGCCTGACCAAAGCAGAATATAGTGGCACTTTGAGTTGGTCCAAAAGATAGCAGCCACAATTATACATCTGCCATCCCTGTAGACACCACTATGCTTGACCAACTCAACAACCTCATCTTACTGTAGAGAGTCCAAAAAGCACAGTTGTATAAAGAAAATTTAACACATGAAAATAATGACACTACTCAGAAGTGCCTGTTGTTCAAACACATGTGATCACAATAGTGTTTTAGGTTAGTTGTCACAGTTATTTATATAGTTGTATATTTATTCCAATTAACTTTGCTCACACTCACATCTCATATTCCAGTCTCTCCTCTAATTAACTGGCCCTAACTACAAGCCTCTGACAAAGAAATTCTCTTTTATGAAGTCTTTTCCCACCTGCTCAGTCCCCAGTTCCCCCCACCATTTCTTTGTCTAGCTGGAATTTATCTAGTGCTGGCACTGAGAGGATGGTGAGGAAGGGTTGGAAGAACACAGTCTTTTGGTATCACATATCACATGTTACCTGCAGTAAACAATGCAATAATGCTTGAGCTGGGGAAGAATGGAATTCTTCTCTAACTGATCCTACTGTGGCTGTGAGCCTACAACAGGCAAAGTAAGCAGCTTTCTCCAGAATCCCTGACTGAGCATGTGTAAACAGTAAAACAGAGAGAGAAAAAAGGATGTTTTTAAAAAGCATGTTTTTTAAAACAACAACAACAGCAAAAACAAAACAAAACAAAACACAGATCTGGCCACCAAAATGGAAAACATAAGAAAAGCAGGAACTGATGAATGAATGAAAGAAAGAAAGAAAGAAAGAAAGAAAGAAAGAAATCTGGATAAAATTTGGAAGAAGCTTTCAGGTAGTCTCTAGAACAGGGGTAGGCAACCTTTTTGAGCCGGGGGCCGGGTTGCTGTCCCTCAGACAACTGGGGGGGCCGAAGCCAAAAAAAATAAATAATTAAATAATTTTTTAAATAAATAAATAAATAAATAAATCGGGACAGATGTAGGACAACATTGTCAAATAGTGGACACTTTTTAAAAAAAAGTGGAGGACACGCAAAAAAAATTGCTGATTTAAATTTTTTTTAAAAATATAAATGCATGTTTCTGAGGCGTCTATAGACAATTGCCCCCCTTGCCCCTGCGCACGAGAGGCCAAAGGCCCCGGCGGCAATCGGCAGCAGGACTGGGCTGGGGCCGGTCCCAAGGCCTCGCCGGGCCGCATCCGGCCCGCGGGCCGCAGGTTGCCTACCCCTGCTCTAGAAGGTTCAAAAAGTTTTTGTTTACTTCTGCAAGGCTTACCTGACCTGGATGGTTCATTTCTTATATGCATAACAATAGTTCTGAATAAAAAAGTTTGCTGGAACATTTGAATTCCTCCCCCTCCTCCTCCTCCTCCTGTAGTATAGTGTAAGAAACTATCCCTGTTCTTTCCATGTTATTTCTTCCTCTGATGCAAATTTTTTGTTTTAGAAATACTGCCAGGAACTCATTTCCTTCATTGCCTGAGATATAAAGATATATCTGTAATTCCTGTCTCTGGCTGTCACCCACACCAGACATTTAAAAATCCAGTTTGAATTCTCTTACATCTCCTCACATACCACTCAGGTATAGAGAGAAGGACCGTATCTCTCTCTATGTGCCCATGAGAGCTCTAAGATAATCTGGAGAGGTCCTTCTCTCTGTCCCACTGCCTTCTCCATCTCTTTTGGTGGTAATAAGAGAATGGGCCTTACTGATGGCTTCCCTCATATTTGGAACTCCCTCCCTAGAGAGGCCAGGATGGCTCCCTCCTTGCTCTGCTTCCATCAGCAACTGAACACATTTTTGTGTCACTAGGCTTTTGGAAATTGAATGAGATTGGCTTTTGATGATGTACTTAGCTGTTTTCTGTTTTATGGTCTGTATAACATTTTGACAGCAGGTCAAAATATTTGTGTGCCATCAGGCTTTTGCAGACTAATTAGGGTTGGGCTTTTAATGTTGTGCAGCTCTATATATAGTCTTTCAGCATATTTTAATATTTTTCGTGTTTAGTGTAAACTTTGTAAACTGTTTAACTATTTTTAATATTTTATTTATACTATTATTAATGTATTTGTACTGCTTTTAATTTGTATTGTTTTAAATATGGTGTTGGCCACCTTGAGTCCCATTATTGGAAGAAAAGTGGGATAAGAATGAATGCATGCATGAATGAATAGCCTTAATACCTCTGATACACATAAAATATATAACTATAATGTGCCTTATTTTCTCTAGTATGCATTCAATAACATATACACATAGGTCCAGAACATTACAGCCACTCCCATTGCAGGATCTCTGTTTTGCACCATTTGATAGTCCAAATGTGCTGTGTGCTTCTCATGCAGTAGTTAGCATAATTGCCCAGCATTTTAGAATTCCCCAATCTCATTGAATTAGATGTTTTAATAAGGTGTATATGGCAGCTGTCTTCATTTTGCTCTTCCTCTTTATGTATCCTTTATACAACTATTGCTATGTTAAACTGAATTTCTCTCTGCAACCAATAAAAGTGATTAGTTTGTAATAGGGCTCTGCAAATGGGGAGATGGAAGTGTTCCCTTCACTATCTGCATTTAGACTCCTCTAAGTGTCCTCTGCAATAGTGCTTTTTCCCCATTCCAATGGAACTGGCTAATGTTATGCTGTTTATTGCTTGTTTCCCTTAAATCTTACTCAGACAAATAACATTTGTTCCAGTTCTCTACACTGAGCACAAAAAAGCGCCTTTTAATTCTCACTGTAGCATTTGCCATTTGATTTAATTTCTTTGGTTCAGATGAGTCAATGGCTGAGCTATTCTGTGGACAATTTTCCTTTCGAGGGGTTATCTTGTTCTGAATTTATCAACTATTGTTCCTTTGCCATTTTGTACTTTCTGTTGGAGAAAAAGGACAGTTACAACAATAACATTCCATTTTTATCTGTGATATCCCCCCCCCACACACACACACTACTTCCATCTACTTAGTGTCATTGTGGCTGCCCTTGTCAGATAACACACTGCAGACACTTCTCTTCCTGTGCAGAATCCCAAAAAGATAGAGGAATGGTGGTGAAAACGAACCTCTAAATGGCAGTTGAAGAGTATGCGTGAAGGAAATCCAGGAGTACTAATGTTAGCAAAGGACAACATTTATATCAACAAGACAAAAGCATATCCTCCAACTGCCCCTATTTAGCAGTAACACTCCCGATTAAATCTTTGTTATTCCACTATTTCAAATGCTTTTGAAATGTCTCATTTTTATCTCTCCTCCTTCCACTTTCCCCCTTTGTCCTCAGTTTGCTTCAATTGCTTTATACTGAATTCAGTGTACAAATGTATTTTGCACTTAACTGACTCAGTAATGAGGAGGGGGGGACAAGATCTTGCCCTTCCTTGCAGACTCAGTCAAAAGCAAACTGCTATTAAGCTTTTCCCAGCTTGTGCATTTTCCTTTATTAATAACTTCTGTCATCTTGACTACGCTCTGATATAGCTTGGCCCCATGAATACTGGTTTTGATCTGTGAAATACTGGAGGGTATACAAATTTGTCTTATTCACAAGATGCCCCTTTATGTAAAACGCATAAGATCCTCCATAGGCACTAAGTGAACTAAGTCCACTTCGTTGTACTGTTTACAAGAAGATAGGCAGAGAAGCCTGCCAACTGTGCAAGAATCAACTAATACAGGTATTCCTTGAGGATTGTTTCCTACAATGAACCCTTGCTCACGTGCAAACTACTGTTCACAGCTTGAACACAACTAACCACCTCTTGCTGATGGAGGCCCTCTTTGCTAACAATTCCTCAAAACTTAAGCACACACTATTGCCAGGCTGAAAAGGCTCTTCTTTATTTTGTTCCAGGCTCCACAACCCAAAGGACACATCTGGAAAACTACCTTTCATCATAAAAGTGTCTCATCTCTCCTCCAGGGTGAGTGCGACAGTATCAAGAGGCCAGGCTTCATGTGGCAGTGATGATAGATCTTCTTTTCTAGCCTTCAAAGTGCTGCAGCTGCTAACACTCATTTTAATGCTCTAGAAAAGACAGGAGGAAGAAATGCCCAGTTTTACTCATTTTATGGAGGAAAGCAAACACAACTTGTCCTTCTGACAGAATCATACTAGCTAATAATGAGTTTGATCTTTTGCCTCTCACAATAGCTAAAGTTAGCAGTTGGAAGAAGTATAAAACAGCTCAAATAGATTACTCTCTTTTTTAACACCTATTTTTCAGCCACTTAAAGGTCAGGATAGCATGAAGATGTATGATTGCTTTAAACAACTGCAGAAGCTTATATTTTATATTAAACTTAGCCCTTTGTTTTGGATTCCTTTGCATTATATAAGGCATCGATCAGACCACTTCCTGTGGCAATGAGTTTGACAAGCCAGCACAGTGATAGATGTCTCAAAGTAACCATACATATAGTGGAATCTAAGATTAAAAAAATAAGTAAAAATGCATTTTCAGTGTAATTAAAAAAATCCATCAGGCACTTATATAACCATGTTACTTCCATTATATTGTTGTGTTTCTGAAACAGAGTTACTCAAAGGCTGTCTTAATGTGAAAGTGTATATTGGAAAAAAAAAGCTTGGAAATCATACAAGGTTCACTGAATATTTCAACAGCAAAGCATCAGATACCTAAGAGTATGATGTGTGGGTGGAAGTTTGGCTTTAAATGAGGAAGAATCTAAAACATTCCCATGTTTTCCCTTAATTCTTAAAGTAGGTCAAAGTGCTGAATCATTTCCATCACATTTTTGTTAGTGCAGGTGAGAGATCATGAAGATAATTTCAAGCAAACAGTTTTGTTTTTCTTGCAAACATAATTTAGTTGCAGATTACACTCATCTCTTTCCTCTCTCTCTCTCTTTTTATATAAAGAAGAGACACCTGCTGGGAGCCACATAGAAAGGTTGTATTAAGAAATTTTACTTTTTAAAATGTAAGAATGTCATACATTGTCTAGAATATTGTAATGCTATTTGTTTCATAGATAAAAAGAAGATACATCTATCAGGTTACATAGTCCTTTGGAAGCTGTGCTTCTGTTGTTTTATGGAGACAACTAAATAAATGTGTGATCTTTATGAATTTATTTAAGATTCTAGTACAATAAAAATTTAATTTATATAACCATATCAGTGCATGCTTCCATCCTAATGAAAGGAGGGGAGGCAACTTTCTCTCATTTCCTCTTTCTCCTGCATGGAGAATGTCTTCAAACACTCGGGGACCTGTAGTCTTGGAAAATCCTTTTCACAGAGCTCTCTGCTTGATCAAAAACTATTTTGTAGACTCCAGCTTGTATTCTTCTGGTGCACACATATGGAAAGTAGGTTTCCATTTTGTAGTTTCCTGATGGAGTAAATTATTGCTCTCCTTGCTACTTTTTGTGTGAGATACACACCATGTGGTGAGAAAAGGACCACATTCATGGCTGTTAGGTTTTTTTATACAGATTGAGTGATCTTGGGCAAGTCTCACTCCAATTCAGAGGAAGGCAAAGGCAAACCCTGTGATAAGTTTGCTTTAGGGTCGCCATAGGTTGGAAATGATTTGAAGGCACACAACAGTGACAAATTAATTTCACCATTACTCTAGGACTTTGGATCAGGATATCAAGATGAACAGAAAATGCTTTCTTAAAAAATGAAACAAAAGTAATTTACCAATGGAAGCTTCTTACTGTGCCCATGTCCTGTCCTGGAGGCTTCTGAATATTTTATTTTCATTATGCTAAAGTACAGTTTGAACAAGTCCCTCTTGCTGCAGTGAAAAATGTACTTATAATCTTCCACTGCATTTACCAAAAAATCCTAGCAGCTAAATTGAGGAAATTTGTTTGACTCTGCAACATCTTTTGGAGCATATTTTTATTTCACCTACAACATCTTGTGAGATATTCATCCATTCTTTCCTTTTGTTTACATGTGGCTTTTCACTACAAGAAAGTTACTCAAAGTAATTCACAATGGAATAGAACATAAGACATCAATTGTTAATATAAAAAAAGTGTATTTGCAAGTCACCATTTGTGTGTGTCTGTCTCTATCTATCTATCTATCTATCTATCTATCTATCTATCTATCTATCTATCTATCTATCTATCTATCAACAGCCATTGTTGATGTGTTTTAAGTGCAGGGCTTTTAACAATGTACGTTTTGGGCACTGCAGGGATTGGCACTCCCTTCTTCCTTCTCCACAGTCTGACTCAAGCCCACTCACCCTACTGAATAGCCCCTGAAGCCATACTGTTCTTTGTGGGGAACAGACAAGATCACAGAAGCATCTGGATATGATCCTGTAGCCATATACAAAATTATGATTATCAGTGCTAAGATCTTCTGGGATTCTCTGTAGGTCTCAACACTGCTGTAAACATTTTACATCTGGATACAGTAACCCAGCCAGATTTTCTTCGATCTTACCTGCTCCCACAAAGCTTAGAATGGCAGTGCAGGAGGCTGAAGAGGCTGTTCAAAAAGGATGGGAGTGGTACATGTCTCAGCCTAGCATAGATCTGCTCGTGAATCTACTGCCCTATGCTTCAAGACTGTAGCTTGTAACATTTTAAAAAAGAACTACTGCTAGATCTTCCCATTTCCATCTAATGTTAACATGATTACATGTTTGAGTCTCATTAGGAAGGAATGTAAAACAGACCCAAGGTCTTATTCTTTATCTCCTCTACAGACTAAAGCAGTTGTTTCCAACTTGTGCTCTAAGGAGTCCTTAGGGCTCTGTGTGCACTTCTCAGGTGCTCTGCAGCTGCTCTAGGACAATGAAAGAAATAAAAATGTAATAAAATTAAAGAATAAGAATATATATACAGTAGCACCTCCCCATTCACAGGGGATCTGTTCCAGCCACCCTCGCAAAAATGGCGACTCGCAAATATTCAAGTCCCATGAAGAGTGAGACTGCAGACTCCAAGTCCATGAAAAGGGAGGGAAACTGTACTCCTAAACACCATTGATGTGTAAGACATAGGGTAGGCCTCTTAGGGGCTCTGCCATAGAAATAAGAGCTCTGCAAATCAAAAGGTCTGGGAAATTCTGGACTAAAGGAACCTTGAATTTTGCTCCTTTTTATCTTTCAGTCAAGAAGCCTTCCACTTCACATCAGTCAAGATTCTTAGGTCTCCCTTTATGCCTCTGGAGGATTACCCATCAGCCCAGAAAATTGCTCCAAACTTATTCATTAAGGTTGTTTTCCCACTTAATACTAATTAGAAGTCAGTCTGTTGATCTCAGTAGTTTCCAGTTGTTAGTGAATCTACGGTCCAACTCACAGCCTATGGGAAACAATAAAAAGAGAAAATGCTGCCTAAGAGCAAGTTGTCAAAGGACAGTTAAAAAAATCAAGAAGAAGCATCCCTTGGGTGCTCCTCCACTATCAGGAGTTTAGGATATTACTTTGCCTCTCTCTGTTGCTCGCACAACTAATAGGATATTATAATTTGATAATTTTCTTTTTAAAAAACCTTTGGCAGCTTTTGGCAAGAAAGCACATAAAGTTTGGAAAGTCTGGATGAGGGAAAAATGTGTGGCAAGGGAACAATTCTGGGAATTGGAATATTAACAGCAGGATACTGGAAGATCTGAATAATGATTAAGTGCTTTAGGGAATAGCCTCTCTAATTAGATGCCTGCAATCATGGCATTAGTGTCCTACACAGTTGTTGTTGCTGTGTTTTAACTGCAGGGCTTTTAGCAAGATAAGTTTTGGAGACACCATCCTCCAGGCAAATGAGAGTTTCTTAGTCATTCTCTCCAACACCCCCATCTTCAAGTTAAGCAACCTGTTCAATATTTTATTTGCTTATTTATTATATTTCCATCCTGTCTTTAATTCACCAAAGAGATGAAGGTTCCATCAACCTTACTGGGTAAGTATAACGGTTTTGATCGCTCGCCATGATAGTGTCCTAGATTTGAAATCTAGGCATCTGTACATGGCTGAATGTATTCTCTCCAATACAGATTTGGAACCCTCTGTTATTTATTTTGTACCCGGAAGGCTATGAGATGTTTTAATCTTTCCCCTTCCTCCTTCTGGAACAAGCAAATAGCAATATGCACATTAGCAGGCCACATGCAAGGTGTCATGTTAAGAACTGAATTTAGTTAAGCGCCCTGTTACCAAAGAGGATTACACACAATACAGAGGATTAAGAAGCTGCCTGAAAGAAAGGAAAAGCTATAGCAGGGGAATGACATTACCTAAAGAGCAAGCACTACAACAGCCCTGCAGAGCATTTAATCAGCAGTGCACCTTGTGCAATCCTTTTTGGTTGATTGGAATTGTTCGTACAATATTTTACGATGATAAATGATACACTTAAAGAGTCATTATCATTCCTGATCACCCTTGTTAGGCTTATACTGTAATTAGGTTAGATCAAAGAAGACTGAGAGGTTAATCAGTGAAATTTATGCTTGCTGGGGACAGATAAATTAACATTTTGTAGAAGTCTATCCAAAAAACAATGCCAGCAAGTTATTGATCACATCATATATCTTTCTCTGCTCTCTCTCTTGGGCATTTTTTGTTTGAAGTTGAATTTTATTTGACAGCTTCAAAGTGTCTAATTTAGGTGTCCTTTTGTGGTGTGTGTGTGTGTCTGTGTGTGGGAATTTGCACAGAAAAATCAGTTTTGCAAATGCATGAAACAGGGCATAAAGACTCCTATAAAGTTCTTATTGGCTCTCATAAAATTCAGTGCATACTTAGATCTATTCAAACTCTTAGCAATGAATTTCACTGGCTTCAAATACTGAACACCACAGTTTGTTAAATATGAAATGATGTTTTTCTAGTTGAGGAGGAAAGTACTTAGCTTTTATCCCTAGGAGAGGGTGTGCAGAGAGGCAAGGACATGTTGGAATGATATCATCGTACTGCTCAAACAATATCTGGGTCCCCTTTGGTCTTCCTGTCTAGTTGTTTTTTGTTTTGTTTTTTGCTTTGTTTTGTTTACTTGTGTGGTCTTTTGGCCAATGTTCCACTGGACCCACACATCAAACCTTTTTGACTTTCACTCCTTGGGACTGACCTGGCTTGTTACCGAGATTCTTAGTAGAGCTAACAATGAATTGATGTACAGTCGGCCCTTCTTATACACGGATTTTTTATACATGGATTCAAGCATACACGGTTTGAAAATGTTCCAAAAAAGTATAAATTTACCTTGATGTTCCATTTTTTTTATTAGGGACACCATTTTGCTATGTCATTATATTTAATGAGACTTGAGCATACACGGATTTTGTTATACACGGGGGATCTTGGAACCAAACCTCAGCGTATAACAAAGGTCCACTGTATCAACTTTCTAGATTCTGTCTGTATCACCTTCCCTTCCTTCCTTGACTTTACTGTAATTTTCCAAAGAAATAATAAAGGCAAACTAAACAAAATAAAAATGAAGACCAGAAAATAGAGTTCACACATAAAGAGCATGTTTGGTTCAGTATAAGGTAGCATTGTGTGTTCCTATGTAGCTTAATACTTCTCTAATTTTAAAGGACCTCAAAAATGAAGTCTTTCACACCACTTATAGTATGTCTTGAGAGACTGAAATGTTCCCTATTAGTTTTGGACGCTGTCATTTGTAATGTCAGGATTATATTAATTATTTATACAGATATTGTCCTAGAAAGAATGAAGAAAGATACCACTGGTGGATTATGGTACATATCTCATTGGAACAGGGATAAGTAAATGAACCCTGATGTTTACGATAGTGTTGTTAGATCTTATAATATTGTTGCCAGAGTAGGTATGAAAATACGTCTGGTATCCAGTTGGCCCAGTGTTTGTATCTTAGTTTGTGACCTGCTGATGTGAGTGAATCTGGAGCTCATTCTTAGAAAATGAAGCAGATTATATACACAGCATTATAACAATTGGCCTCTTCATTCTATACTGCCAGCACCATTGGCAATTATTACATTGAGTTCATGTTCATGTAAGAGTGATTACTGTAAATCCAAGACTTCTGATGCACGAGTGGGTAGAATGAGCATCCAATTAGTTTTCTATGGCTTATGGTTGTACTAGACCTTTACCCAGTGTAGTGTTCTGGCTTTTGCAAAGTGTTGTTGGGACAAAAAAAAAATCAACATCATCTTAGGATATGACAGTACTATAGCAGTCCTGCTACAATCCTTTTGCTCCAGACATAATCACTGGGGCTCCATCTGCACTGCAGAAATAATATAGTTTGATGCTCCTTCCACTGCCATGGCTCAGTGCAATGGAATCCCAGGATTTGTAGTTTGCTGGGGCACCAGAGCTAAATATCTCACAAAACTGCAAATCCCATAATTCCATAGCATTAAGGCATGCAGTGAAAGTGACATCTCTCTACATTTTTTCTGCACTGGAAAGGTAGTCTGGGTTTTATCCAAATTTAGTAGTTTGCAGCAGATCTATACAGCCAGAGTAGTGGATTGGTCTGAGCACTGGGCTATGATTTGAATCATGGCTTGGCTGTGCAAACCCATTGGATGACTGTGGGCAATTTTGATGCAAACACTTTGTGCTGTTATTTAGTCTGTAACCCTGCTTTGATCCACTGGGAGAGGCAGTGAAACATTATTATTATTATTATTATTATTATTATTATTATTATTATTAAAAATGAGGACATACTTTCTCCAGCCCAATCTAAGACAAACCCAGCTTCAGTTTTACATCACTTTACATAACATCTCCTTGCACCAGAAGCAAGGCTACGGCTAGTGGTAGGCACATGGGGGGAATGATATATGATATATAGACAGGTATAGAGCATTTGTATGGATCAAAAATGCACCTGAATGGAGGCCCATAGTAAGCATGGTCAAAAGTGTAAGGCATCAGTGCCCCTTTCTCAGCTAGGGACTCCATTTGGAGAGACTCCAGCTACTATCTAGTCCTAAGAAATGGACCAGCACATAATGTATGCAAAAGATCAGCACATAATGTCACAGAGCACAATGTGCAATAGTGTGACTAAAGAAAAGGAAGTTCCCTTGTGATATTTCTAAAACTGAATCAGCAGATAGGCAGGGTTTGATAAAGTAATGTGGAAGGCTTTTCTAGCCCTCTGCATGGATTTCAGCTACTTTTCCCATGACCATCTAAAGATATGGAAATGAATGTGACTACACTACTGCTTCTCTCTCTCTCTCTCTCTGTGTGTGTGTGTGTGTGTGTGATGTTTATGCTATTCTAACAGAAAAGCTAGTATATAATAACAACCTGAGTTTGATTAATTCCAAGGAAGGAAAGGGTGTGCTTCTTTAAGCCACTGGGCTGCAGTAAATACTGATGCAGTTTGCTGGTACTCTGTTCTTTTCAAAGGGATGGAGAGATCGCTGGATGCACTGAGGAGCTGTCACATTCTTAGTGCCAGAGAGGTGCAGTGCAAGTGAATGCAAGCAGCATTTGAGCTCTCTGCATGCACAGGTTTCAGAAACGTGAAGAATGATGGATCAAATGCATATTTGACAAAGGTTGAGAGACTCAGAAATCTGACAGCATCTAGAGTCATAAGCACTCTTGCAAAAGGAGCAACAGCAGAAGTCTGAAAAGGAAGCAGGGATTTCTAACGATTTGCTCTATAACTCCTTGTGGGATTTGCACTGTCCTGGGTGCTGAAACATGAACCAAACTGCAACAGTGTCCCATCAGGTAAAATGTCAGTCTTCCAAGGCAATCAAGGTATGGACAGATCAATATTGTTGCACTATGTGTGTGTGGCTATCTAAGCTATCTAAATTTCTATCTATCTGTCTGTCTGTCTATTGTCTTTCTATTAACTAATGATCTGTCTATGTGTCTATGTATCTATATACATACATATGGGACTGTGTGGTCATTGTTATTCCACATATTTAGGATGCTGTGATATATTGTCTGGCTAATTTGTTTCTGGAATGGAAGAAAAGTCTTGGATCATTTTAGTTTGAATTACTTGAATAAAGCTTGCATTGGTATTCCCTTTACTACTCAGGATAGCATGGTCTGTCAGGTTTCTAAATATGAATATTTGTATAATGAACACATTGGGTATGCTTGCCAGTATTTTCTATGATGACAGGCAAAAAAGCAGAGTACAGGTGTACCAACCTGTAAGATTATTTCTTGTATTTTTGGTTCACAACAATGAATACCTTAGCCACTGGGATTTTGAATTGTCTTGTCAGTCAATCTGGCTATAAGGTCAGTTCCGTTGTATGGATAGATAGGTGAGCCAAGTTGAAATGAAGTGGAGCACAGTTGGCTTGCTGGTGTCTTGTTAATTGAAAATGTTTTTGGTGGGTGAGCTAACTCAGAGGTAGAGTGAAAGGCTGAAGTTTATTGATGGCCCTGTCACTTTGTGAATAGTCTTGACTGACATGGATTGATCTGTTAACAGTATCAAATAAGCTCTCTCATCATTTTGTGTTCACCTTACTGCAGTTGGGGGCATATCTGTACATATCAGAGGTGTGATGAAGGAAAGATAGTTCCAATTTTGCAGTGAAGATGGTTGACAGAAACATTTCACTGATTTTTGTGTATCACCAGATCTATCCTTTACAGTAAAGTCAAAATTTGTGCATCATTACTATTTAGCTTGTTTGGTGTTTGGAAGGTTACTATATGTATATCTGTGACTTAAAAATCTTTCCAATGCTCTTTTTTGGGGTATGTTATGGAATCACTCAAACAGAAGCAAAGAACAATTCTCTCTCTCCCTCTCTCTCTCTTCAAAGTGCTCAGCACAAACAATACTACATGGAATGTCTAGTTTGCAAATTTCTGAAACTGCACACCACGCCGCCAACCCGGTGTAAAAAGGAGCCATGAAATGCAACTACTATTTGCTTTGTACAAGGGGTGCCATAAGCATCCTGGTGTGGCGTTGTGATGCCCTTCATGTGCAGCTCCATTTGGGCATTGCACACAAGGGATGTCATCACGGCATGTACCATCTGGACAGGCGCATGCCAAAATGGTGGCCCACAGACAGCAGTAGGGCTCTGAATGTGTGAATGTTCAGCCCTACTGCAGCCCTAGTTCGGGTGCAGGCTGGCATAAGGTGCCAGTGTGTACACCCTCTAAATCTCCTTTACTTGGGATTATGTCCCACTTAGAGTAGTCACACAATCTTATGCAGGTTTATTCATAAACAAGTGTCACTAAGTTTAAAAATGCACACAGACAAGTTAGTGTACATAGACTGAATATCTTCCTTTCAAGGAAATACACACAGAACTGTTTACCCATATGATATCGCAAGATCTAGAAGCTTTGTGTGTTCTAAGAAACATCTGAAATGAAATGAAACAATTTCTAAAATTAAATTATAAAACTAATTTTAGTTTTGTCTCTTCAGTGTTCTCACCAGGATAAAGCAAGCTTTACAATGCAATCCTATATGGGTCTAATGAAAAGTGAAAACCATTGAGTTCAATTGAGCTAACTCACTGGTAACTACAGAAGAGCTGCTGCCTTGTGTGTCTAAATAGGTTGTTTCTGTAAGGCATATCATCTAGTGCTTCCTTGCAGGCAGCAGAGGAAGAACTGTGGGATTAACAATCAGCTACATGTTATCTATAAAATAAAATTGGTAGTTATATTATGTTTATATACAAAGGTATGCCAATGTTTTAACTCCATTTGAGCTGAGAATACTATATCTGGTTTGTCGTCATATCATCATATATTTGCTTTATACTATATCATCCTATATCTGGTCCATACTATACTGTATCATTCTATATAGTATATGCTATACATGAACTTTAATCCCTTTTGAAAGCCTGCAGTCTTAGTCCTTACGCTGTACTTATTCTATGCAGAATGTGCAATGCAGTGTATAACCTATATCAAAGGTGCTACAGCTAAATCAAAATTTCCACTGATGCTGATGCTTATTAAGTGCATTTGACTGCATGCCAGTAGGCAAACATGAAAATGTAACTTTGAAATTAAAAAACCCAGGCAGGTCAATATTTGGACAGGAGAAAGAAAGAGAGATGAACCAGTGCAGAAATGTGTGTTTAAGCACAAAACTACTATGATATGAGAATGTTCACAATATAAATATTTTGTATTTTATGTTCTCTTTTTGATGTCAGGTGTATTATGGACTTTGAAAACAGTTGAAGATACTGCAGTGCTAAGTGAATGGTTGCAGCCTCCTAAACATAAATTGAAGTTTGCATGCAGATTGCTTCAGTAGTTTTAAGGCACAAGTTATTTGATGTGCCTTCTTAGTAGTAGTGTTTCCAATAGAAAAGCAGTGGAGAGAAGAGTTAATCATCTTCTCAGCAATCAACTGGAACTCACAAAGGCATTAAATTGTACAGGGAATTGCTTAAGAGCACATTAGATATGCAACCTACAAGCTAGGGTAAGTATCACATACCATATAGTTGGAATCAGACCAATGGCAGAAGAAAGTTGGGAATACATCTAAGACATAGAAGACATCGATTCTCTGCCTTACCCTATGAATGATTGTATTTGTATAATTGTATTACTTGTTTTTATCTATTTTTATGAGATGTTTTTAATAGTTTTATAGTCTGTAAACTGTTTTGATCTAGGGAAAACGGTATACAAATAAAATTTATTATTATTATTATTATTATTATTATAGAAGTGAAGCAAAAGCATAAGCAGAAGGAAGCGGGGAATGGGTCTACAACAGAAGAATGGTAACAGAGGAATTCTGGGTCATTTGCACTCTTTCAGGGATGTAAATGCTAGGAACAATTTGTGCCCTTGCTAAATCCTTGGCTTAAAAGAATGGCAGTTAACAAGACCTCAAGCATCTTCTTCCTTTCCTGGCAGAGCTGATCACTGTCCACAGTTCTGCTTTCAGATAGGCCATCTTGAATATGCCCCCACAGACAGGGTGGTTGTGTCTGGAGTCACCGTACCACCCACATATGTACTTTCATCACACCGTGCAGTCTTAGGAGAAAGAAATTCTGGCATTATAGCTCCAGAACCTTGGTCATCAAAATTTGATCATCTGGGACTTTATTCATCAAAGCACTGTGTCTTTTTACAATATCCCTGTAATGGTTACTCTCCCATCCTTCCAGCTTCTGACTACCTAGATTACCGCACTACACTCTTAAAGCGTTGTTATTCCATTATAACTGCTTTGGGTGCCTCCTGTTGTATTCTGGGATTTGCCATTAAGGGTGAGGCATTTAGAATTCTCAGCCAAAGAGCTCTTAGGCCTCACTGAACTACAAGTCTCAGAATGCAACAGGAGGCAGCCAGAGCAGTTACAGTGGAACAGCAGCATTATAAGAGTGTAGTGCAGTAACATAGTACATTTTCCATTGCATGCAGGGTCATAAAGACAGGGGCAATCAAAGGTAGGAGAAAAAAGTGATAGAGAAGACAGAGAAGCACATGAAAGCAGGGCAGCTAGTAGAAAATCAGACTTGTCCTTTTTGTGAACAGCATGTACTGAAAACTAGGCATGAAAGTGAATCTCCTGAAGGATCATTCATAAACTTGAGCTCTGAAGATGTCAGTCTTCATAAGCAAATGATCACCAATGTTAGTACAATATGGTGGCCTTGGGGCTGGCTGCATGTTCATTAGCTTGATTCAGCTGTTTAATATTAGCTTCCATTATGTAGGAAAAGCTAAACAACCCTTCTCAAATTAATAAAAAAAATGATTGTTGCAAAATACTAGTAGAATCTTTGAACTGCAAATGGAGCCTCTCCTTTGATTCACATGCCCTAAAATGACCACATTCTTTCCACATAGCAGGGTGTGTAACACAGGGTGAAGTTTTGTTTGTACTGCTGCAGTGACAGGCTGGCAGATGGCTGAACGTATTTATGAACAAGCACATAATAGCAATTTTTTGATAATTGTCTGAACAGGCAGCATGGCACGTAAGAAAATTATGGACACAATTTTCTTTGGAAGCACACTGGGACTGCACTATTATGCTAACCATATTTTAGTGTGGACAAAACAAACCCTGCATCAGGCCTGCAGGGAATCAATTTAGTGTTATTTTTTCATACTTGTGGATCATACAAATATTAAACAGTGAGGAGTTCACAGATGATGGGGCTAGTGCTTGTTCTAGGTTTAGAAAATTCCGTTTTATTATACTTAGCACATGTGCTTGTATGAATGACTGCTTGTATGTCTATACACACATCTCAGTAACAGGTTGTATGGCTTTAATCTGAGACTGGTCTGGGATCTTTTTAAATACCTTAAGGTGGGCTGGAGAATTTTTGGCTTTGTAGATGCTTTGGATTTCCACTCCCAGAATCTCCAGCAAGCATGATCAGTGGTAAGGAACTGTGATAAGTATGGTCCAAACATGGGGAAGGCAAAAGAAATATTTAGAAAAATATTCTGCCTGCTGCTACCAGACTAGGACCCCTTTCACAGTCCACAATTATAGCTTTTTGATCCCATTTTAACTTCCATGGCTGTATCCTATGGCTCTTGGATTTGCAGTTTGGTGAGGCACCAAAAGGACTCACTTGCGGGGAATTTTAAGTGTCCCCAAAACTATATATCTCAGGAACCTCCACAATTAAACTGGAACCATAGGTCTGTAACTGTGTATTGTCAAATGGCCTGATGTAAGTCAGGATGAATCAGATCAGAAAGTACTGTTGGTCTAACTTGGCATATGGCATTTTCTTTTATCTGTACACAGTTTTGCTTGTCCTAAACATGGGATGATTTTCTCCTATGGAGAGTAATGTGAGGCCCTGGGATTTTTTAAAGCTATTCCTTTTAGGGGCTCTCTTCCCTGCTTATGCCCATCTGTAAATGATAAGTATAAATATTACGCTGCAATGACTTTTCAGTTGATTTCAGATAAAACGCCCAGCCTTCTAATAAAACATTCTCTTAACTGTGATTCCCTTTTCATCTTTTTCTGAAATACTCTCAAATCTTTCACTCAGCATCTCTCTGAATAACAATTTTTCACTTACATCTCTATACCATAGAAAACTTTTTAAGGCTTAGCAGGGAATGCTAAATACCCATCTTATTTCTCTGTATTACAAATTCTGATTTCAGAAGCCACCCCTTGGGCAAAAAACATGTTTTTATTCTTTACAATGTTGGCTCATCCTCTACAACTGCTAGCAAATTAGATCCTGTGGTAAAGTTTAATCAATCTAGTGTACCTTTATGCTTTACTAATAACAAAATGGAAACTGGTGTCAGAAATGAGAGAAATGCTAAAACTCCGGTTGCCTTGTTAAAATAAATAAATAATACAATTGTTTGGGCTTGCTAAACTCAAAACCTGTAAGTCTTTTGATAAAATGAATGTGAATACAGCCAAAAAAATGTGTGATTAATGTACAGTAGAAACATTTTCCACCTGCCTGTTGCAGTGAGGTCTTAAATGTACATGGTAGAAAACATTTTTTAAAAAAATTCACATTGCCTTCTCGATATTCCTATTGCTTTTGCATTGCATCTCAGTTTACTGGATCAGTGGGAATCATATACAGATAGTGGCTGAGATATTTCCTGGCATAAAAATGGAATTTACCACATTTCATTTCTTCTCTAAATATTAGAATCTGTAATTTTTGTGTATTAAGATTTTGTTTTGTTTTTCATTTTAAAAATTGGTTGTGAAAGAGAACTAGTGAACTCTAGATGCCATCACATTTCCTTTGTGTTGGTCCCTGAAGCAATTCTTGGGCTGAACCAGATGCTTACTTTTTCAGGAACTAAAAGTGCCAATTTAGTGTCACAGACAAGTTGGTCATGTGAGGAATCCTATTCTGTAGTGATCTGTTGTCAAGCCACATAAGAGTGGCATGGAGCTGTTCAGGTTTCCATTCCATTTATGGAAATGTTCATTGGGGAATAGTATGTTTCTTCCATGGGAAAAATGATTTGCTATCACAATAATCTGGGAATGAGGAAGGTAAATTCCTATTGAATATTCTGTTTTTAAAAATATATTTCACGAGACACAAGTGCATGTGTCTTTCTACCAGAGCTTTGAAACTCTTTCCAAAACTCTAGTGAATATGGGTTTAATTTTTTAAATATATGCCAAAACATAATAGTAGTGAGGAAATGAAATGATTGGGTTATGGACCACATTTTTCTCTAAGTGGAAGAACTGAAGCCTCACCTCCAAAGTGGTGGGTAGGGTAGAGATATTGAAACTATCATACCAGTGCAGTCAAATGGACTGTCTATATTGGAATCTGTCATTAAAAGCATTAGACAAAAATCTGTCATGACAGTAGAATGCTTCAACAGTTCTAATACTGTAATATATTACAGAAATAAGAATTTTCATTCGGTCATACTCTTTTGTTTTTGTCAGCACATTTTCTGACTGAGTTATGAGGAGATTGCAAATTGGAAAGCACAAATTTAGCTGATAGTTCCTTCTATATGTGTTTAAATTAAACAATCAAAGGTCAAAACTGAAATAAACTACAGCTGGCCCTCAGTATCCATGGTTTCTGTATCCATGCATCCAATCAACCCTCCCCATTCCCCACTTGCCAAATAATTCCAAAATCTAACCTTGCTGATTGTCATTTTATATATGGGATACTATATTATTTTGCCATTGTATATAATGGGACTTGAGCATCCACAAATTTTGGTATCCACAGGGGTCTTGGGACCAAACCCCAGCAGATACCAAGGGCCCACAATTTCACACATTTGGAATTGTGTTCCTTGAATGACTATGCATATGGATGACATATCTGAAATCAAGGGGCAGTCTGAGTTTAGTAATTCCTGGCCTGGGTAAAATGACTGAACTAGATGAACACAGAAACTTGAAGTACCTCTAATGGAGGCTAGACCCTAGATTCCAGAAATCATAGCAAAATTTAATCACATCAACAAACAGTGAATGTTTACACTGGGCACTGAATATTTCAGTTTTATTTTTGTTCCTGTTATATCCAAGAGGTACACTCCCCCCTTACCAGTTACATGTATGGGGCATTCCATAACCAATTTGTGGATGGCACAAGTACAATATTATTTATCTCAATGCCCAGCAAAATATCATGTCTGTAGCAGGCAAAGTATTATTCCTTTCCCTTTGCCACTTCTCTTTTTCTCACAATGGCATTGTTCTATTTTGTATGCAAAGATTTGCATAAGCAAATCAGTCATATATATATGGATTATTGAATATATATGATCAGCCCCTTCCTTCCTCTGTTTGAACCACTGAACAGACCATTTCTGAAATGTGCAATGCTATAAAGCAAGCCACTATCTGAAAAATAACACAATTGCTTGGTCCATTAAGAATTATTCTATACAATGTACAACAAATGTCACACATCACTAATATGAGCTAATGACATCTAATGGGAAGACTGTCTGAGCGGTTAGTACTTTAATAGCCTTGAATAGACTTTACTGCTCTATTTTGTCCCAACAGCGATGCAATTCCCAGCCGGCATTTTCAGTCTTGGATAATTAGACTTCAATCTCTTCTCATTCTCAGTGATGTTTTTTATAAACCTGACTCTTGCCTATTATACCATTTGTCACACAGATTTCTCAGTTGAGCAAAATAATATTGTGAAAGATGTGACACAATGTATATACAATGTGTGCTTGGGAACATAGATTAAGGCTGCAGTCCTAAACATGTTTGCTAAGAGGTGAGCAACACTGAGTGTAGTGAGCTGACTTTGGAGGTAGCCACAACTGCAATTAAAACAATGCTCCCCAAATATATCCTTGAAATGGCTGAGCATTTTGTATTGGCAAGTTGCTGTTTGCTAACAAAAACTACCCATTTTAAAAATCTCTTTCAATCTCTTACCCATTTCCAGGTTTGTTCCTATTACTTCACCTGCCTTTTGGCCCTGCTTTTGGGCTAGCTTATCTCTTGTTGGCATTCTCCAAATCTGATTTACACATACACATTCATCCATCAAATATGCCAATGATATGAAAATGTAGCCATAAATCCGAACAGTAGATTAGCAAATGGATGAGTGCCATCCATTGCTCAGCTTTTTCTGGCTTCATCTAGACCTCTGTTTCAAGATCTAAGCAAACCTATAATCTGCTCCCTCTTTCATCTTTCCAACCAGCAACATCTGTCTTGCTCCGATGTAAGTGGTCTGAGAGAGAGCAGGAACAACAGAGTCTTTAAGATACCACAATGTTTCCCTCATTTCCCCTGCAATATGGCTACACCTTTGGAAATAGAGAAAATTTGGCAAACAGCACATGACAAATATTTTAAGTTTTATGGGAAAAGAATCACTTCAGCTTACAACGTCCTGTAACACCCCCAACAAAAACACACACACAGAGACACAGAATCACACACATGGTTCTGCGTGAAAGCTTGCAATCTAAAAAAATTAATTGCACTCAAAATCAAAGAAAGTTTGGAAAGCAGAAAATGTTGAGCAAATTTTAGAATACTGTTTGAATTGTTGTTAATGTCTAAATTTAATGTTAAAGTTAAGAAAAGACAATGGCAAACAGGTGAATGTGGGTGTGGGTATACCGTTTGTCTTCAAAACACAGCTAGACATTAGATGCTGTAATGTTCAAAATGGTAGAAAATATCTGATTGATGTGGCCCCCAAATTACCTTGATTGCTATGCTCTTGGACAGGTGGAGGAGTATCATCTGAAAGATACAAAAAAAAAAAATGGTATGTAAAACTAGCTAAAAGGGGGGCTATTAGAGAAGGGAGAAATGTCCTGTAAATAACTTTAAAGGATGGCCCACTTCCAGCAGTTCTGTCTCCAATGCTATGCTATACCTGAGCATTCAGAGATCAATACTGCAAAATATTGAACTCTTTGTTCTCATCCTGTGAATACATAATCTTCTATTTAGCATTTTTAAGAGCAGGTAAATGGTGCCATTGGCAATATAATGTGCTAAAGTGGAAGCATCCTGATGTAGGATTGAACCTTTATGCATAAAAACCTGATGTATTTTTATAATCTCTTCTTCAGTTTTTCAGTTGTTTACTGGCCAGAAATATTTTAAACTTTCCTGGCTTGCTTCTTCTCTCTCCTTTTTTTAAAAAAAATCTTCTGTGGTTATTGAAAGAAATGTTTTATAAAGCACCTGGACTTCCTCTCTCTTCCTCTCTTCATATCATAACATGAAATCTGATTGTCCTAGGTGTGAGCTACATACTCTGTGAGTACAACTCTGGCCATTAACAGCTTTTAAATTAATGACATGGTTGAAAAGGGGCATTTTAAAGCAGGTAGGCACAAAATGTCTGTGAAAGGTATAATGAATCTTTTGAAAACATGGTCAGTCATTTCTTGAGTTATAATCATGACTAAATTTGCTTCTCAGAAAACACTGTTAACTTCAGCAAAGTATTCTATTGTGTTTCCAATTTGTTTGGTGAAATTAAGATATGAGACTGCATTGGAACATTCTTTTCTGAGGTATTCTATATGAGTTTCTAAATATCTTAAGCTCTTCTTTCCTGTTGGTTATTGACAAGGCTCAATTATCAATGGTACAATTGGAGCAAATGCTGCAGAGTTTCCATACTGATGGTGGTAATGAAAGCATACACACCCAAGCTTTTTGTGCTTCGATCCTGTCAAGACAGAAATGTTACTGGAAGATGGCAGCTGTTGATATTCCACACACATGGCCTGAAGGAGTTGGCAGTGTTTTTCATCCAGCCCAGTGCCTCTCTACAATGCAAGTAAAGAGGTGTTTGGTGTTTTGCTATGTCTGTCTTTGAGCTGGCACCTTGGTTATGCCAAGTGGGACACAGGGTAGGGTCTGATTCAAAGCTCTTCTTCTCTCAGGCCCCAAAGAAGCTCCTCTAGCTCTAGAGAGGCTTTCTTTATTATTATTAACCTTTATTTTAAAGCGCTGTAAATTTACACAGCGCTGTACATACAATCTTTTTAAATTAGATGGTTCCCTGCCCTCAGGCTTACAATCTAAAAAGACACGACACAAAAGGAGAAGGGAGTGGTGGTGGGGAAGGGGATCAGGTCCAGCAGTTCTTCTCAACCTCCAAGGCCTGGACCAAGGGAGATGGACTGGAGGGAGGGCTTGGCATCTTGGAACTAGCCTGCCTTTCTCTCCCTCAAGATGGTGGATGAAGGGAGGGCTTGTCTTCTTCCAGGCAGGCCTGGTGAAGCTAGCCTGCCTCTCTCTCCCTCAAGATGGTAGCTGAAGGGAGGGCTTGTCTTCTTCCAGACAGGCCAGGTGGAACTAGCCTGCCTCTCTCTCCCTCAAGATGGTAGCTGAAGGGAGGGCTTGTCTTCTTCCAGGCAGGCCTGGTGAAGCTAGCCTGCCTCTCTCTCCCTCAAGATGGTAGCTGAAGGAAGGGCTTGTCTTCTTCCAGGCAGGCCAGGTGGAGCTAGCCTGCCTCTCTTCCAAAAACACCACGGGGCCTTTTCCATCACTGTGTAAAGGCAGTCTTATAATGGGAAGTCTCTCAGACAGGACCAACAGGTTATACAGACTGGCAAGAAACACTGACATTGAGGTGGAGTGGGGGCGTGGACACCACATACCACCCGCACTGACTCCACCCAGATGCCAGTGTCATGCCACCCGCCCGACCAGATGGCAGGTGGCATCACAACATTTCTGTAGTGCAGTGTATAGAAACACTGCACCGATGAAACAGGGAAAAGCTGCTGCTGTGGTGGCAAGGGTAGCTTTCTGATGCTTCTTTTGGAGATGGCAAATTGCTGGATCAGGGCCATGGCATGTGGTTGCTGCAGCCCTAATTTGGCGCTCAAAGGGGTGGTGGCCATCTGTTTAGCTCCCATTTTTGGAACTGCTCCAGGGCCCCAACCACATACTCTGGGTTTCCTTATTGTCCTGTATATGGAACCTTTCTCACATGCCAGCTTGCCTGCTATGAACCATATTGTCTTTTTAAATGTTGTATACCTTGCAGAAATGATTTCAAAACATGATTTATAAACAACAACTCCTCCTCCTCCTTTCTTTTTTTCACCCAAACAGCATAACACTATGTCAAATAAAATTAAGGGAAACATCTTGCATTAAAAAATGGAAATATGAAATGGGTGCCATTTATTTTGAAAATGCATAATATATTCATGTGCACATTGCCCACATGTCCTGTCACCTTTCTATCTGGAAGTTTGTTCCTCACCATCAACAGCATCAGCCCCTTTCAGCAGGCTGTTATCTAAATCCTCGTCTTCTTGCTTTTCCTCAAAAGAACCACCATTAATCAGTGAATGCTGAATTGATAAATGTGAATCCTGAACTGGTTAGGCTTCAGTATACTATGGAACTAAATGTGACTATTGGCACATGTTTACGTGGTACTCATGAGCCAAAAAAGATTGGCATTATGACTTAAACACAACAGGTTTATACAGCTGTAGTAGATGCACAAGCTATACTGAATATCCACAATTTCAACTTTAGATGCATTTTCAGATTTGGTTGCAAAGCTTGGAAATGTAATATTTTTGGATTATCTTTGTGGCACATTTAAGAGTAAGTTTTATTTTAGCATTTTTTATGGATTACAATCAGTTTCCTCAGATATTCATTAAAAAAAAAACCCTTTGGGAGACTCTGTTTAGATAGTGCTGGTAGGTTGCATACTGCATACCTGTCAGTGATGTGTGTGTCTGATTTTCACCAGTTTTCCTCTCTCCTTCTTGCTCCCTAGCACCACCTCCCACTATCTTACAAAAGTTTTCTGGAACCTCTGGAATACATATGGCAGGAACAGGGGCTGCAAGGAGACAAGAGTACTGACAAAAATGCCCTCATTTCACTAGCAGGATTCTTTTGGCACACCAGAAACCTCCTTCATTGGAAGGAGCTATTTTCTTCATGGAGGCAAAATCTAATCAAGCCTTCCCACAATAGTCAAGTAAATGATCCCACAAGGTAGGGTTAACAAAATGTTAGTAATAATGTTAGCACACTCCAAAACAAGATTTGGCTATGTGATAATTTCACCCGCGGGAGTAGAGATGGAAGTATAAACAAACAATCCAACACTTCTTGAAGGAATGATGTTTGCGAGGGGGCACACACAAACACATGCAAACACACACAAATAGGAAAGTACCATACCAGCACTGCTCACAATGTTTGCTAAAAGCTGGAAACAGTTTAGGCAGGGCACTGTTTACATTTATAATATGTGAAATATCTCTTGCCAAGTTCTTCTCCATTAAGGATGCAGAGAAGTTTTTAATGATGTAACAGTTTTATAAAAAAGATGAAATAGTGCTTGATATAACCCCACTGAAGGAAGGAATAACCACCATTATATATATATTGAACCTCCGCTTTCCTCTGTGGACTAATTCTAATGTAATTCTCTCCCCCCCCCCCCCCCCTGTACAGAATTACAGAATTACAGAATGGAGCAACTCACATGAAAAATAGCTTTGCCGCAGAGTCAGCGCTACACTATGTGTGGGTGGTGGGTGGTGACTTAACTGTTTATGTGCACCCCTCTGCAGGCATTCATTCTTCTGTGTGTGTTGGGAAGGAGGGGGGAGAGGAATGATGCTGGATTCAGTGGTTTTGTGGCATATATGGGTAGATCAGCTAGAACTACACTGCATTTGATCCTCAGTGTTTTCCACCCTGCACTAAAAGCCAAACTAGATAGAACAAGGATGGTGTAGAAGCACTGAACAGGTACATTAAAAACAAACAAACACCAGAAATATTCATGGGAGAAGGACTGGGGCCATGGGGAGGAGAGAAGAATGGATTCAAACCTTTCTCCCCTCTCTCACACACCTACCCACCACATCTCTGCTGATGCTATTACTCCCAACATAGAAGGTCCCATTGATGTTGAGGTGTGGGTCTCTTTAGACTTGGGAGAGTCAAGAGAGGCAATTCCTCTCAGCACTGCAGTGGTTGTGACGGAGGAGGATTAAACCCATCTCCACTCACCATCATTCTGCTCACACAGTTGTTTACATTTTGTTTTACATGGTGCATTGTTTTCTCATCGGGAATGTTTCACATGTCTGAGGTTAAGAGGTTTTTCTCTCTTTCTACACACAAGATTTACAGTGTGGCAAAAATTATAACAAAACCAGATTTAGTTAATGTGAATTCTGACTGGACTTTTTGTGGAGGGCACTGAAATCAACGAGTCGAAGGGAAGTTGAGTGCAAACCAGATAAACTGCTATCTGTATGTCAGAAGATACCTGAGAAAAGTCACTTTAACCATCAGAATACTGACTCAGACTTCTGGGATCTGTAGTTCAAAAGTAAGGGGCTGTGCAGACCACCCCTAAGAAGCATCCTGCAGCCACCTTCAGCTGTGCTGGATTGGGGCCATGGCAACCATACGCTGCGGCCCTGATCTGGCCTTTTCAAGGCGCAAAAAGGAGCCACAAAAAGCGCTTCTTTGGTACTGCATTGTGTGGACACAGTGCCAGAGGAGCGCTGTGATGCCACACACTGTGTGGAACAGCATGCAGCATCACAGCACCCTGGGGATGGAGTCTGGGCATGTGTCATGTGGACACCATGCCCTGACTCCACTCCCAGGCCAACCTTAATGGCCGGTCTGCACAGGGCTTTACTTTCCTATTTTTTAAATTTATTTTTTGTTAGTTCATCTTGGGGAGAGTGAGAAATGCCCCATATGCATTACTCAAGGAGAAATATGGCTTCAGGATTCTCTTACAGTGCAGCAGGCCTACATCTCTGGGGAATTTCCTGTTACAGGGACAGGGGGCTGAATAAGATATGGGTTAGGTCATTTTTTATGTGAAGTCTAAAAACTTTGATGGCTTGCTATTTCGAAGAGCCTTAGAACATGTGTGTGTGTGTGTGTGTGTGTGTGTGTGTGTGTGTGTGCCCATGTGAAAGAAATCAGAGAGCAGCCATCAGAGTTGTAGAGAGCAGAGGGCAATATGTAAGATACAGATAGCTGTGCCATTATGAGACAGGGTTACCCACAAACTGTCCCCAAGATCTAATAGCTTGGATAGGCTTGCCAATAGCAACCCCCCATAGAACGCCATGGATAAATGACAGGTCAGTGAATAGGAAAACAATTATCCAGTACTTGATTCTGATGGGCATGGTCACCTGCCAAGATGAAACTGTTGTATATGAGTGGGGGCAATCTACCTCAGCTTTGCCTGCTAGGTTTCTCTGTAAAGCAGCAGACAGGATCTCTGGGGAAGGAGGCAGTATTGCAATTGCCTTTTGTAATTCTCTTTCATTATACTGGGTTCCCCATCCTGCAGTCTGTATGGCTGAATGTGTGTATCTGAAGATAGCTGGCTGGGACAAAATAGAGATTCTGTTGGTATGTCACCTACCCACTATTTTGTCCCAGCCAGCTATCTTACAATATACACACTCAAATACTACAGACAGGAGGATGGGATTCTGTTGGTATGCCACCTACCCAGGGGGCCTAAATATCCTAAAGGCACCAGATCCTGTGTGTTCTTTGAAGCTAAGTAGGGTCAGCCCAAGTTAGTATTTGGATGGGAGACCACTAATGAATGCCAGGTGCTGTATGCTATATTCCAGAGGAAGGACCTGGTAAAACTACCTCTGAGTATTCTTTGCCTTAAAAAATCCTATGAAAGTCATCATAAGTTGACAGGTGACTTGAAGGCACATGCACGCACGCACGCACACACACACTCTCTCTCTCTCTCATGCACACACACTCCAAATCCTCCCTTCCTGAGCTTACTGGTACAATCTTGGCAGTAATAGCAGCTTCATTTATGTACCACTTCATACTGCACTAAGCAGTCTCTAAGCGGTTTACTGTACAACTGTAAGCCAATTGCTCCCATCAAGCTGGGTACTCATTTTAGCTACCTCAGAAAGGTTTAAGGCTGAGTTGACCTGAGCCCCTGGCTGGAATTAAACACACAGCTTTGTGGTTTGTGAGTGAGTGGCTGCAGTACAGGCATTTAACCACTGTGCCACCAGGGCTCCTAACATTTTGACTCCTCTTGATTTGTTGTGCTGAAGAATTTCAACTGAACCTCCTGTGTCCCAAGTGGCTCAGGAGTATATCTCCATCATGGCAGCCATGGGGCCATCCTTGTCATGGTGCAGGGTGACATTCTGGACTTTGCTTTTTGTGTTGGGAAGGACAATAATGATCTTGGAGTGCAAAAACTTTCTATTGTTCTACTGTCATTGAAAGATCACTAATTGGTGGCATTAAGACTTACTGGAAATTGGGACCTCTGCAGAGGTGAAGAGTTAATTAAGATGGCTTGTCTTTGAGGGTGTTTCCATTCCATGGAGACCACAACAAAAAGCTGGTGTCAGGAGTTGCATTTTGACACCTTGGCCATTGAATTGTGTAGGTCCTCATGATTCCCATCAGTCTCCCATGCTATTTAATACATACCTGAATCAGCTTGGAGGGGTTGACCAGAGATTTCTGATGCCTACAATTATTGTTGGTGTGTGCCTTCTGACTTATGACAACCATATTACACTGTTTTCTTGATATGATTTATTCAGAGAGGTTTGCCTTTGTCTTGCTCTGAGGCTGAAAGTTGTTTTCCATGGCTGAATGGGGAGCTGAACACTGGTCTCCAGAATTATATTTGAATGTTCAAACTGCTACACAATGCTGGCTCTTGCTGACAAGTATGCTGACACCAAATTATATTTCTCCTTTTCACTTAACTCCAAGGAAGTTCTTTTGATTCTAAATTAGTGCCTATAACCAAGAATGGATTCATCAAATTGAAATTTAATCAAAACAAGGCAGGGGTGCTCCTGTGTCATTGAAAGACAGACCAAGAAATGAGGATTGAGCCTATCCCAGACAAGATTCTACATCTCCTAAAGATAGTTTTTGCAGTTTGGATGTATATCTGAATTCAGTCCTATGCCTGATTACATAAATCTGTGGTTTGCTTAGTATACCAGCTGAACCAATTCCTGTACATGTCTAATCTAGGTATGATGACACATAGCTTAGTTATAAACCCTTTGGATTAGTGTAATATGATATGTGCATGACTGTCTTTGAAAAGTCCTGTGAAATGTCAGATGGAAAGAATATTTGAAAATATTTGAAAAAATGGTTGAAAATGATTGAAAATATTTTCTGTGCAAAGTTCCATGTGCATATTATTCACAGAGGAAGTCCTGAACTGCTAATAGTCAATGAAAACTGCAATTTTTAAAGACTTCCTCACAATGGGAAGGGAACTGCTATCATTACCTTTTACTTCCTTGAATAATGAAATTAATGAAGAATTGTATGTTTCCAGACCTTCAGTCACAATGGCTGTTCGTGAAATGTCTTTTTTTTACATTTGACTATGGGTCTGTTTTAGGGCACATTTCAAAGTTCTTATAAAACTCTATAAAGCTCAATACTGCTGGATCCAGGCTATCTTAAAGATTGCATTTCCTCTTGCCTGGGCTTTGAGACAGATCTACGGGGAAGGACTTCTCTTGGTCCTGCTATATCTAGTAGAAATATGCGAGAGGGCCTTCTCGGCGGTTGCTCCAGATATTTTCTGATATTTCTGTAACTTGCTCCCTGATGTCTTTTAAAGCAGGTGAAGCTTTAAAAAAAAACCCAATAGGCTTTTGGAAACTATTTTATAAAGAAAGGGCTTATGCACTGTATTGTTTTTATTTCTTGTTTCAATAGTAGCTATTTTTAAAATATCCTCTGAAGCTGAGGCCTTACCATCAACAACAGAACAATACACAGATTAACATGGAATTTCCTCCTTATAGAATATATATGTCCAGCTCTCTTCTATGCCAACATTGTCTTCTATGCCAACATTCTCTGAAGATGCCAGCCACAGATGCTGGCGAAACGTCAGGAATAAACTCTTCTAGAACATGGCCACATAGCCCGAAAAACCCGCAAAAAATTATGGATGCCGCCCATGAAAGCGTTCGACTTCACATATTTTTAAAATTATTTTTAAAAGTTCTACAGGTGGTTGAAATAGTATTTAAATCATGGCTGATATGTTTTTTTACCTGAATGTTGTTTTCCTCATCTGTATCTGTTTTAATTTTTGTAAGCTGCCTAGCTGCCTTGAGACTTGACTTTCGGAAGATGCCAAGGTATAAATTATTAATATATTAACAACAACAACAACAACAACAACAACAGAATTAACATGGAAATTTTCATAATTGCAGGGCTATATTAGATACTAGGCATTTAAAGATAAAAATACCCAAAGGATCAAGAACAAGAATTAATTTTGTTAAGACTAATTTCTTTCAGAACATTGTGAAATGCAGCATGTACCATCTTTCATTTAGTTCCTGCCATGCTGCTGGAAAATGCTAAGCTGTTTGTGTCAGTTTTGAGGGATGAAAAAGGACACATGGCTGGGACTCAGAACAGTGGGCTCTAGAGTTCCTTCCCATCACAGATAACTGAAGGAGGGCTCCAGCAGCTGCCAAAAATATGCAGGGAAACACACAACAGCTGCTGTTGTTTATTCCCAGCCATCAGCTCTACCCTCTAGAAATTTACTGCTGTCTAATAATGATGAAGACATAGGCCCTCACGTTGTTGAAAAGAATGGAGAGTATCACTTCCCTTTCCCACTTTTCTCCCATTCTTGCCATTGAAATGTAGGAAAGATACATGTGGTAGCACCTAACATGCTTGGTTCTGAGGAAACATACACTTTAGATATTTCTTTACTTTAGATCCTTTCACATACTGCATTGTGGAAAGAGTTAAATAATATAGTGATTTGAGCATTGGGCTATAACTCTGGAGACCAGGGTTTGAAAACTTGGAAGCTCACTGGGTGAACTTAGGCAAATCACTCTCAGCCTCAGAAGAAGGCATAGGAAAGCCCCCTCTAAACAAATCTGACCAAACCCTATGACCTTAATATCACCATATGTTGGAAATAATTTGAAGGCACAAACACTACATATTTAATGAGAACTTTGAGTTAATAGGAAATGGCTGCTCCGCGAATGATTCAAGGATGGTAGAGGCAAGGGGACGCTTCACTGATGTTTCAGAAGCGTGACTCACTTTCATACCCTTGTGCTTCAGGGATGTTTTACCAGCGCTTTACTGGCACTTAACCCACAGTAAGTGCTGGTGTGAAAATCTTCAAATGTGTGGATCACTCAACTTAGAGGTCGGGAAAAACAAGTACCAAATTTAGTGTAACATGGGAAGGTGTCAAGTTCTTTTCCACAGGGAGTGAGAAGATGGTGGAGGGAATTCAAAATCTTTAAAATATAGGGCCAAAGTTCATTTTATATATAGTATTTCACCATGCCATCTGTTGAGGTGGCAGCACACAGGAAAGAGAAGCTTATATTTTTCCTTCAAAGTCACAGTCCTGAAAAATCTTGCTCACCCAGCAGTTACATTTGGGAGGGAAATTCCCATAGATGACATGCTGGAGTATTGCATTCATATCTGGGCACCTAATTTAAGAAGGATATAAATGAGATGGAGCAGTTTCAGAGAAGGGCAATAAGGATGAGAAAGGGCATGGAGAACAAAACATAAGACGAAAAGTTGAAGGAGCTGGACATGTTCAGCTTGGTGAAGAGAAGACTGAGGGGTGACATGATTGTACTCTTTATCTAAAGGGCTGCTACAGAGCTGAGTTGGCAGGTCTGTTTTCTGTTGCCCCAGAGGGAGGACCAAGCCCAATTGTATTAAGTTAGAGGAGAGGATTTCAATTGAACCTTAGAAGGAATTTCTTGACAGTAGGAGTGCTTTGGCAATAGAACCAACTATTTAAGAGAGATAGTAGGTCTCCTCCTCTGGACTCAACGTCTTCAAAAAGAGGCTGGACAGCTACCTGCTGGGGATGCTCTAGCTCAGTGATTATCAAACATTGGTCCTCCAGATGTTTTGGACTTCAGCACTCAGATAGCTGGGGGTTCTGGGAGTTGAAGTGCAAAACATCTAGAGGACCAAAGTTTGGGAATTATTGCTCCAGCTGGAGATACTGTATTGAACAGGGGGTTGGACTCAAATGACGCTGAGGCCCCTTCCATCATGGTTCTATGATTCTGTGATTCTCCTAGTACTTATTTCTGTGTGGTCCCCATATAGTCAAAGCAAAATTTGGGTTGTCCCACCTTTCTGTACCATCTCACATGTGAATGTGAAGTTTCTGCTTCAGATATAAATACCTATTGAAAATGGGCAGTAAATGCACTTAAAGGAACTAATTCATTTCTAAATTTCTAAATTAATTAATTTAGAAGATACTCTAGTGCCTCCGCATATGAGTTTGATTTGTAGTGGCAGGTAGCATTAAACATCTGATGCTTTTATTTTCATGGTGAGAACCTATACACTATTTTGAGACAATAGATAGCAATGTAGTAGAGTGCACAAACTGCATTTTGAGAATATATTCTACTGCATTTCTTTAAGAGGTAGAAGCATGCATAGCACTAATGTTAAAGCTGTAAACATTACTTAACATTTAGTCAATAACTCTTGTCTTCACAAGCCTACAAAAGCAGCATACTGTGGGGAAAATACATTTGGTTTGTGTGATTTTGTAGGCAACAATACCAAGAGTGATTTGGGGGGGGGGGTAGGGCAATGACCCTGGTTTATTGATTTAGATTCATACAGATCACAGTTTTCTTCATCAAAGCCACATAATCTGCTTTGATTGTGAACTTTTCTAGATTGTTGTTTGTTTGTATTGGCTTTATATCTGACTGTTTACTCCTTTAAGTGCCATAGGCCCTTTCACATTAGCCCAGCGGGAAAGTTTTGTTTGTCTTCTAGCCAGATACATAGTACTTCAGTAGCAATTATGAATTTGGTTTCAATCTGACAAGGAAAAATTGTTAGAGAAAACTATGGACACCTGCCACAGGGTATAGATGTACTGTATTTCATAATCACAGCATAGAGTTCAGTGTAAGATGAGACGAAGCAGTCTCCAGGTCAGAACTCTACTCCAGTACATGATGTCCCTTAATGCAGTTCTGTGTAGATTACCCAGCTGAATTCCAAATACTAGTTATGAAATACTGGGTGGAAGGAAGGATGGGGACTATATGCTCCTCTTGAAGAGCAAAGTGAAATTTCTCTCTGGGTCTCCTGGTAGTGCCTACAGAGAGAACTTCACTCTCTCAACCCTGCCACTCATAAGGGGTAGTAAAACTGATCTCTGGCTACATTTGCAGAACTCTCAACACTTATTGATCTGAACCTTTAGCCCACAGTACAAAGGATAGTGCACAGCTAAAGGAGGGTACAATTGCCTCTCCATATCCATGGATTTTTTTTTATCCATAGATTGAAAATATTCAAAAAAATAAAAAATAAATTCCAAAAAGCAAACCTTAATTTTGCTATTTTATATAAGGAACATAATTTCACTATGCCACAGTATTTAATGGAATATGAGCATCCACAGATTTTAGTATCCAAAGGGGATCCTAGAACCAACCTAGTGGATGCCAAAGACCCCCTATACTTTTTATAAGCAGGGGATAATTAGCACACAAGGTAGGATGCTTTTGATAGGAAACTGGTGTGGGAGGCAACCCTGACTGGGAGCATAGCTCTGCCTAGCGGCTCCAGATTTGAAACCTTGTATGGCAGTTTTTTCTTCAAAATAAAGGTGGCCAGATTAAACATACTTTTAAAAATGCATGAATAAAGTAATGTGCCTTTTGGCCTGAAGAATGCCAGCTTGCTACATCTCTCATTAGGTTCATGCACACTATTCATTTTGCTTTGCCAGTTCATTTTCTTATTGAAAGTGAGCCAGATGAACTTAAACAGCGAGCAAGATCTGAATCGTGGCTGATTGTGACGTCTGGTTCTGTCCCAAACCCTGTAAGGATTCAGTAAGATGGTTGAAAACAACTTCTCTACATGCCAACCAAACTTGCTTCAGCTGAGCAGTGGTAAGACCTGCAAAGGCTTGCCAATTGCCCAGATGGAGTTTATGTGCCTACAGTTTGGCAGCTAACTAGCTACTAAGGAGGGGGTTCTTAATAGGTGGGTGTTATGCTTTCTTCAGTGATGTGCTTTTAAATGGCTTCCAATTCAACTTTGGTTTCATAGTCTAGTTTGCTGTGTTTTGCTATTAGAAATTTTGTGGTTTTCATCAGTAATTTTTCTTTAGTTACTCTTGTTACCTTAAATTAGAGTTTGGCAGAATATAGTTGTTGCTTTTTAAATATAAAATTAAAATAATAAATATATAAATAGACCCTTCCTGAGAGGATATTGAGCATCCATAGGGTATGGCTGCAGGGTCATTCGACAAAATCCTGTTATTCTTTTAAGTGCATTCTGAACAGCATTTTTTTGTGTCAGCAGACTAATCCTGTTGACTTTGCAGTCATACAGTAAAACAACCTCATGTATAGCAAAGGACTGTGATCACAACTCTGATCACTTACTCACCTAGTAAGTAGAAAACTGTGGTGTCATCCCCTGACCTGTGTTGTGCTACTGTTCTTCTCTTGAACCTCTGATGTCCCTGCTGTAGTCATGTCCCAGAAGGGAAAACCAATGCATGTAGGCAGTACATAGTGATGGCTAGTGGCTTCAACCATGAAGAACCCTGTTGGTTTCATGTATAAACATGGTTAATCAGTATCTCTTTCTTTTATTTTTCTCTTGAAGCCCAAGGAACAGTCCATGATTTCTGCTAGATTTCTGGTAAGGATGGAAAGGATATCTGCAATCAGTTATTTCCAGGTTTGAAAGCAGATTTCCTAACAGTTAGGAAATGCTGATGGGAAGAATACTAGATCAATGGGAATTTTTGTGCCATTTCCCTCTGGTACTTGAGCATTACAAAATGTTGTGGAGAATTCACTCTATAAAGAAAAAAACTGTGGGGATTTTTGTGCTCCCTCCCCCAAATCAGTTTACTGTGCGGGGAAATTGTTTTTTACACAGAAAACAGGGGTAGTCTTGCACAAAATTCCCCAGGTTTTTTCTCTTTAGAATCATTCGTCTGCAGCATTTCAGGACATTACAATACAGAGAGAATACTGTGGAAGAACATCCATTTCTCCCCTGCTCACCTAGTAAGTAGAAAACTAGTGTACTTGTTCTTGTATGTGGGAGCAGCCAAGGATTTATATTCCTGATCTGGCTTTGCTTTGCTGGCACTTGTAGTTTACTTTTAAGACCCATATAGCTGAGGCTTTCATAAGCTCCTTTTTATCTGTGGGCAATTCTTTTGCCTGTTGCACTTTCTCTGTAGCAGGATTTTGAGGGACCGGATGCTATTGTTGATAAGACCTGTTGTAGCAAAGGCCTTAAAAAGTAAACAACATTTTGAAACAGAAAAAAGAAAAAGAAGTCCCTTTATAATTGTTTTTACTACTACTACTACTACTACTACTACTAATATTAATTTTTATTTATATCCTGCCTCTCCCTACAGATTGAGGTGAGTTACAAAAGACAAAAATAACAATAAAATACATTATACATTTAAAATTCAGCGCAATCCCCTACTACCAACCTCCTTCCCTACCCTAAAAACGTAACAAAATAAAAACAACACAATATAAAATCCTAATTAAAATGAATTAATTAAAGTCGAGTTGAGAGGTTACCTGCCCATGTACCACTGTTTCTAGGTCCTCTGGCTCTAGGAAGGATTGCAGCTGGCGTATCAGCTGAAGCGGATAACAAGCGCTCCTGGTCATCACATCTATCTATGCTGACCGCTGGAGCAATGAGTCCAGGGGCATCCTTAAGCTGCGAACACAGTCTTTCAGGGGAAGTGTGACCCCATTCAGAACTGGTTGACATATATCTATCCCTAGATTCAGGGTCCCTTTAGTGAGTATCTCTGTCTTGTCTGGATTCAATTTGAGTCTGTTTTTCCTCATCCAGTCCATTACCACCTTAAGACATTCATTCAGAGGAGATATGCCATCATTAGTTACTGCAGCAGTCCGACACATGGAGAAACTTATCTGGGTGTCATCAACGTACTGTCTCCAGATGATCTCACCCAGGAGCTTCATGTAAATCTTAAATAGCATAGGAAACAGAATGGTGCCCTGGGGGAGACCAGATTTTAGCTCTCTTTTAGAAAAGCAACTGTCTCCCAACCTCATCATCTGGAATTTGCCTGAAAGATAGGATGAGAACCACTTCAATGCAGTGATTCCAATTCCTAATTCTCCCAATTGTTCCAGAAGCATAACATGGTTGATGGTATCGAAAGCTGCTGAGAGGTCAAAAAGCACCATCAGGGTCACATGTCCCCTGTTGATGTCTAGAAGGAGATCATCGAGTAAGGCAACCATGGCAGTCTCAACTCCGTATCCTGTCCTAAACCTGGGTTGAAATGGATCTAGATAATCCATTTGCTCCAAGACTACTTGGAAGTGAATGGCCACACCCCTCTTGATCACCTTGGTCAAGAATGGTTAAAAAGAGATCGGCCTGCAGTTGTTTTTGTCCGGGGGGGGGGGGGAATCAAGGGAGGGCTTTTTGAGCAGAGGTTTTATCTCTTTTAAGGTAGAAGGAAAATGACCTTCATTAAAGATGCATTGATTATGTAGCTTAAAAGCATTAGTTGGTTCTCCCCCGTGAATGGCCAGTCATGATGGGCAAGAGTCAAGAGGGCATATAGTGTTTTTCATACTCCCAAGAAGCTTGTCCATATCATCGATACTCACTGACTCAAATTGATCCAGTATAATATTACTCACAGAGCCACTGGATACTCCTCCTGTCTGCATTAATGCCCGCATCCAAGTCGGCTCGTATTGGAGAGATTTTATCTGTGAAGTATTTGTTAAAGGTGTCACAGCAGGCTATGGTAGATTCTAGTAAAGGGTTCTGGGTGACGGGGATCTACATTAGATCTCTTACTGAACAGCTCTGCTGGATGAGACTTCACAGACACAATAGGTGCAGCATAAAAAGGCTTCATCGCTGCATCTATTTCCAAGAAAATTCCTATGGCGTGTCTTGTCAGATAAGAGGTGAGTTTTTCACCAGTAACGCTCTAGTCATTGTCCTGCCCACTAGGATATGTACTAGGGTATATGACAACAGCCTCCATAGGTGTTTTTACATTATATTCTTATTGAGAGATACTCTTATGAAACTGCTAAACCATAAAAGTTCTGGATCTGCCTAACAGTGGTGGGGGATTCTCAGAACAATTGAGCCCATCTATTGATCTGTGGCAAGCCGAGCTAGTTTGGCCCTGGGGCAATCATGTTACATCACTGTGAAAGCATGTGTGTATAGACCTTCAAATCACTTGCCATCTTATGACAACCCTATGAATTTCACAGGATTTTCTAAGGGAATGGATACTCAGAGGTATTCCTTGCCATAACCTGGTATACATTGGGAGCTTCCCATCCAAGTAATAATCAGGGATGAGCCTCCTTAGCTTCCAAGATCCAACAGGTTCTGTTGCCTTTAGAGTATTTAGGGATACACTGCATTAAATGATTCCACATCGGGGATGATGTTATGCACTGCATGTTTTGATCAGAATAGCTAGGCCATGCAGTTGAGTAGATGTTTTTCACTGTGTGCTTAAAAGGGTAAATACATATTTTGAGTTACAGGGAGTCATGTGTGGGAACTAATACTTAGGAAACTTGCTGGGGAGTGTATTAATTGCCAGCTTCTTCTGATAGTAAAGTGTAGTCTGATGTATAGAACATATATGTAATTTTGTACATATATCTTACACAGTGTGTATCTAAGTGAGGCTTACTTCTGAACTAAGTGAGGCTTACTTCTGAGTAAGCATATATATATGTTTGCATAGTTAATCTGCCGAGGCTATTTGCTGCATTGCATTGCCCTTTGATATTCTTCAGTTAAAAGACTATTCCTTCTAAAGTAGGACACCTGCTTTAGACTATTCCTTCTAAAGTAGGACATCCTAGTTTCTAATAATGCAAAGCCAGTCTTGAAAAGCCAAAACATATTTCAGGGACTTTCAGATAAATCCTCTAAACTGTGTTTGTCGCAGAAGTCATTTAAAAGTTTACATCAGCATTTTTCAAGATGTATTTCTCCTTGTGCAGCTGTATTTTACTGTAAAATAGTGTGAAGTATGTGGGACTTTATCCTCATAAGACACTGTCATCTGGGCTGGGCTGTAGTGATCGATGAAATCTCAGCTAGATAAGTGAAGCTAAGCCTGTTTTTTTTTTTTTAATCCCCTTTTCACTTTGAAAAATGGTTGCAAAGGTCTCGGCAACTAAAACAAGTTCTGAAACTGCTTTTGAGTTAAACGTTCACAGCATTTGACCTGCATTATCTGACAGTCTTGTGAGACTTGGGCTCATATTTGTTAAAACTGCTAGATTAATTTCAGATCATCGAGCAACTGAAGGAACACACTGCCAACTTGAAAAAATAAATCACTAAAATCAATAGGAATGCACGGTGTTTTGATCTATATTTTGTTTTTCCCTTTAAAAATATAAGCCAAAATCTCCCAACAGAATAGTAATATAATCAGGAGGCTGCAGAGCCTGTTTATATAATTACAGGGTTGGCAATTTCCAGATCAAAATTAAATTATTTTATGAAAGAGCTATAGGGTAACACACCTCTCTCTTGTGACTCTTCAGCATGCACTGCATTTGTATATTCATGATGATTTCAGACACTGTCTACAATTCAAAGGACAGAGCTCTTTGGAAGGCTCCAATGCTGTTGCTTCCATCACCGTCCCCTTGCTCACTGGGTTGAGAGAAGGCTGGTTTGCAGAGACCTGTCACAGTGCCAGTCTTCTCTTAAATGGAATGAAAATTGGAGATGAGAGAAAGCATGGGAGAAGGGCAGATACTTTTGTACCTGATGCAATTCCCCAACACCAATCCACCCTTCAGGGCTGGCCCTATCACTAGATAGGGTCAGGACCTTCATCTGAAGGAGCTGAGAACAAAGGTGAGAACAAATGATTTGGCAGGATTTGAATACGGTACACCTTGGCCAGGGTGAGGGTAACGTGGGGGTGGACGATTATTTGTTACTCTACTGAGGGCAGCAGTGAAGCCAAAGCAAGCAGGGAGGATGAAAATAAACACTCAATACAGTCTATTTTGGTGAAATAAAATGTGCACAAAACTATGTGTATGTGTTAAAAGGTAAAAAACTACACAGAACATGTGCTTTATGCAGTAAGAAAAAGTGCATGGAGAAATTCATATTATTTTTCAATTTCTCTATGGATTTTTCCTATGGGCTAAAGTGGGTTTATGGGTAATTTCAGTTTCATTTATTCACATTTTAACATATGTAGATTGATTAGTGAATATTCTGTGAATTTTCAAGAGAAAGTCTGCTTTCTCTGCCTGATCTCAATATACATTAGGGTTTTTTTTTTTATGGCAGGGAGGATTGAGTGTATATTCATAAAATATTAATTCATCTCCCTTCCAGTATATTTCCTCACACACAGTCAGATACTGGATATGTTCACACTAGAAATCCGTGTGTAGTTCGTATCTTTATCTTAACCTTGATCATCAGAGAGATCAAAAGGAAATTACAATGCCTTTGGATTTCTCTTTTCTGAGATACATTACCGTCTGGTCCCTGTATACATTTTTCCCATCTTAAATTAAACCCATTAAAGCATTTTAGAAGTTCAGAAATGTAAGCCTAATGGCTTTGCTTACTTATTTTATTTAAATATCAATAATTATACACACTGCCCTTTGAATGACAAGGACAAGGGATAAATGGTTTACAGCTGGAACATTCAGCTAACTCACTTTGTTACCCACAACCATTTCTATTAACTTCATCCTTTATATAGTACACACACACACACACACACACACCTTTTAACAGCATTACATGTAGTAAGAGCAGTTTATGAACATATTCTCTCTGCCTAAGACTGCAAATGAACATTAGCAAAACAACAACAATCCTCTTCATGAATCAGATTCATTAGCTGTTCATTGTATTGATATAAATTATCTGCCACTGATCCCTCTACTAAGAGTTTTAGTTTGTGCAAAATGTGAAACTGCGCTTGGCTTAAACATCGAATGCAACCAGAAATGCAAGTTGATTTGGCCAAATTGTTATTCTGTCATAGCTTATGTGTGGAATCATTATTCACAGGATAAAATGGGTTGCTTCCCATGGAGGGTTGCTGATCCAGCAGAACACCACTACTGGATGGAAAGAATGGAAGAATGCCACAGTTTTTGCTGATTTTCCTTCCTCCATCCTATGGAATTCTGGGGTTTGCAGTTTGGTCAGAGGCACAAGAAGCTCTCTAGCTGAGAATTCTAAAATGCATTTTAAAGTTCTCCCTAAATCTTACACTCCCAGGATTTCATAAGACGGAAAAATGGCAATTAATAATAGTGCTGTGATAATTCTGTAGTGTGAATGGCCCCCAGTGTTTGGAAAGGACTGTGAGATTCCAGCTGTATAATCTGAAAACCTCAATTGCCTGAGAGCCAATTTTTCAGTTTGAATTTCTCTGCAAGCTGGATAATATTTGTAAGGGCATGTTCTTCTAATGTCAAAGAGGGGAATACCCCTCAGGCCTTGAAATGGGCATCAGTTCAATGTGCTGGACTACTGCAATGCATCACCTCGTTTCATCTGAACTAGCTCTGCATTTTAGCCAAATTGGAACCCACTACTCGGAAATATGCCAGACCAGGCAGAAATGGCCATATCATCAGACAAGGTGAGGCAGTCAACTCCACTCAAGTGACTAGTGCTGGGGTACTGTTAAGGGAGAACCAGTTTGGTGTAGTGGTTTGAGTGCTGGACTTCAACTCTAGAGATCAGGATTCAGTTCCTTGCTCAACCAGGAAACCCACTGTGTGACCTTGGCAAGTCACATGCTCTCAGCTTTAGAGGAAGGCAATGACAAACCTCCTCTGGACAACTCTTGCCAAAAAACAAACAAACAAAAACAAAAAACAAAACCCCAACACACACACACACACACACACAACCCCATGATAGGGTCACCTTAGGATTGCCATAAATTGGACACAACTTGAAGGCAAACACCACCACAACCACCACCACCAAACTATGAAAGGTTTATTTTTCCAGAATTTGGGAGTGCACTTTCTGTAGGACCATGGCTGAAAGTTTGTTGCACACACTATCTGAAACAAAAAACAAACAAAACAAAAAAAAAAAGGCAGAGCCTGTGCAATTTAGGATTTGAGACCCAGGCTGTAACTCTAGACTCTTCACCATATGAACACAATGGAGTCATGGAAATCTCTGTGTTTCTTGAGAGTGACTGAATAATAAGACCAAATGTACAAGAGTGAGTCCCTTAGAAAAAAATAGTGAAGGTAAATTATAGTATCTTTAGATGTGATTTATTTCATATGTAAGGTGTTCTCCATCATATATGCAAATGTGGGCTCCTTTTCTGCAATATAAGCACTAAATATGAAATTTGATATGTGGAGGTGGAGAGAACTATGCAACCTTCACTGCCTTCACCCTGAGGCATTTGTATGATAATTCATACCCAAAGCCAACTTTAAAATCTGCTTGTTCACTTCTTTTTATAGGTGGGAATCAGGATTAATATCTTTCTTTTCTCTTAAATACTTCTTGGAGGTCACATCACATAGATTCATTAACTTCATCACAGCCCTATAGATTTCTGCATGAAAAAATATAGTCTCTCCAACTTTCATATCAAATTTAGGTAGCTACATTCCTCTGACATATTTTTTTTTTAAAAAGAATTGGTATAATTCAATTATGTGCAAGGTATATTGCAGTTCTGTGTATGGAATTGGTTATGGATCTTTGCTAGTGTTTCCTTGAAACCTATGCAATTAATTACACATGGGAGATTCATTTTTCTTTGCTCTCTGGCTTTGTGCCTTTACTCACAATGCACAGTTAAATGTTCTGCATTTTTTTAAAAAGCAAGAATGTCTTTAAGGAAGTCTTGAGAATACTACATTTTGGGGATTATCACAACACTCCTATCAAATTGTGTTCAGAACTGCTACTTAGGAAGTTCATGGTCTGTCTTAGAAGCTATTTATGAGTCAAGTTAAACCATCTACTGCAAAGGGATATAGCATTTGTCATGGTTATTTAAGCTCTAGCCCATTTATAGCACTGAACATTAAATCTCTACCAAGAAGCCCAAGAACTTTAGCTGTCTAGGAGTCTGACCCATTTGAATGTGAGGTGGGTCTGTCTAGGGCATGCTATCTATTTCTACTGCACTCAGGTCCTTGTAGTATTGATCCCAACAGCCAGAATAGAGCTCCCACAATTAGCTGGCCTTCTTTCGACTGACTCCAATGCCTGATTCAGCAGGCACTTTAATTTAGGACCTGATGCTGAGCTGTAATTTTTTCTTTCTTTCTTCCTAAAGTGCAAGCTGTAAGTTGTGTGAAGAATGCTGGAAACTCAGAAGTGAGGGCAAGTTTAATATCACTCCATGGTTGCTGGGGGAGAAGGAGATAATGTAATGAAGGAAAAGATTAATAAAAAAGGGAGTGAGGTAGAGCAAGAGCATAATAGCTTGAATAGACTGGCCATAGAAGTAAAATTAATCTTCCCACAGACAAAGTAACTATAGCTATACATGGACAGTGCAGCGTACAGGTGGCACTGATTATTTTGGGGGAAAGACATTTTATATATTTTAATATATTCCAAAAGAGGAATGGCGGTGTTGTCATGAAAAGGTGGGAAGTTAGAGGATATGTTAAATTGCTATCCACTGTATTATTTCCTGTCTTCCCGTCACTTCTCTCCGGAGATGGCAATATAAGTTGCTCTTTGTTTCATCACTGCTTCATATTCTGAAGGAGGAACTTTTGTTGTTCATAAATACTCTACAGAGCTACAGGCTGGAAGGGTTTAGGGCAAGCTGGAAGAGCTTCACTTGGGCAAATGACATCTCTGGATACATTTAGAACCATTGGTGGTCCTTTCAGGAGTAGCCCTCTGAATTGGGACATTCTAAGTGTAGGCCAGAGACAGCTTTGGATAGATTACACCCAAAGCCCATCTAATAGCAGGACAGACATTGTTTTGAATCTTTCAAATACCTTGTTTTCCAGAGAGTCCCCAGGACTGACATCCTGGAGCTAACAAAGCTAACCACTCTCAATTAGTTTAATGTGCTAATTCTGTTTCTTAAAATAATAATAATAAAATGAGCCAGGCATGAGCCAACCAGGACTTGGGTGACTGACTATCTATTTTGGAATGATATAAATATTTGACTATTTCATCCCTACATATAAGAATGAATGATTTCTATACTTTTTCCTTGCTGCAAATAGTACAGTTTTCAGCTGGTATTTGCACATTCCAAAATGTTTTAGAATTTTTTTTCCACATTTTAATTTCATAAAACATTTCAGGATGTGTAAATACCAGGCAAAAACATTATGCGATTCACACCTCTTTCTTATTCCTCTTGGCTGGGTTTGCCACTTGTCAGAGGGACAACTTTTCAGCCTGGAAACAAATCATGCTGAATCATCTTCCCATCCTCTACTCCACCTTTCACATCCCCACTTATTCCTTAATCCTTAATTGGATTATTCCTTATTTCTTCTGGAGCTTTCTGTTTCAGGCTAGCTCCTTATTTCTGCCTCCTTACCTTCACTCCTAGCCCCCTGATTTGTAGTTCTTGGTTCTTTGTGGAAAGATGTATAGGCAGTTTTGACATTTTTAAAAACAGAGTTTTGAAATTGGTCTCAAAAAGTGAGCCTTTCCTTCCTCTCGCTTGCTTTAGATATGCTCGCTTCATTAGGCTGCCTCATTTTAAACAGCAAAAAAAGTAAAAGTCAACCCGATATGGATGAAATGGCAGTGTAAACAAACTAGAATGCATAAAAGAGAACATAAGGGGTGGGCTTGAGACTCTAGAAGTTCATGTTTCATTGTTAAACTGTGATATCTAGGAAGCATTTTCAGTTTATGTTTGATAAATGTTGTACTCACTGCAGAAAACCTGCCTCACAAGATATTGGAAATGTTCCTGCAGATACTGCAGTATTTTGGAAGGTGTGTGTGTTTTTTTAATGGTGCTGTTGGTGGGCTTTTTGTTTTGTTTTTACTTTAAACATATTTTTTCAAATATCTTACCTAGTAAGCTCTAGTGTTTTAGAAGTAATACTACCTCCCCATCTTCACACACACACACACACACACACACACACACACCCTTTTAAATTTTGCTGCTTCAAAAATATCAGGGAATGTTCAGTTCATGCATGCTGCTCTTTGTTCTCAATCACAAAAAGGGAGCCATCTACATCTGGAACATATACTGGGACTTTTCTGAATTTCATGCAATTCATATTACATCTCTGTTACAATAATTACCAATCTATTTATGCCCCCTTTTAATGGGGGTAGGACAAGCAGTCGCTTTGTGGCTCTTGGTCATTTGTGCATCTTGATGAATCAAATCAGCAACACAACAATTTATTTTTGAGAAATTCAATCCATGTAGGTTTTTATTTTTGTGAATCCATTTTCAGTAAAGCATTACCAGAGCATTCTACTTTTGCTAGGTTTTCATATGTTTTGCTTAATAAGATGAATGTAATTCTATAGAAATACAGCAGTCAAATTTAAATCCCACTGATGTCAAATTTAAGTATGTGTTTAATCCTTTTGTTGAAATCAATGGAAATCAAAGGCCCCCATAGTCTACTAATTACAGTTCACAAGTATCCTGAGCTCTTTTTTTTATTGGAGATTGATTTCTCTGAATACTTTTGTAAGGCAAACTGGGAGAAGGAAGACAAGCTTTTAAGATTCCTTCTTCCTTTTTTCATCTTCCATTAACACCTGTCCCACTATTCCAGATGATGACATAATTTTCTGAAAATATTTTTTGGGTGAGGGACTAGAAGACTGTAGCAAGGAGGGAATCAATCACAAAACATATCCAAGGGTAGCCATGTTGGCCATACAGCAAAGTACAGTAACATCCACAATCCACAAAACAGTGATATGTTTATTGGCTAACCAAAATGAACAAAATTGAATCAGACATTCAAAGCTCCACTGGTTTCTTCCTGTGGCAAAAAAATCATATAGGAGAAAGAAAAATATAATGATACCATGGAGGGATGTCCATGTTAGTAGAGACCATTATTTCTGGTCATGTAGGCTCTGGGAGATTATCACACATGACTTATCCTGTCTTTCCCCCAATGGGATACATGCACATTTAACTGTCAGTGATGGGTCTTATCCCAACCCAGGCTTATTCCATGACTTTTCAAGGACAGGAAAATCCCATCCTTGAAAAGCCACAGGACAAGCATCAGTTACATACGAGCTGCATACAGAGTGCGTGCACCCAGCCACAGGAGAATGCAATAAGATCTGTCATTGACAGTTAAACACGTGTGTATCCTGTCAGGGAAAAGACAGCAAGTCATGTGTGATAATCTCCTTAAAGTATAGGACTTAAAATTTAAACTTCATTAGAAGCACCAAAGGATGCTTCCTCTGATCAAGACAGCGTCTGTTCTTTGTGAGCTATTTGCCCCATTATTAGGCAGAGATCCCTGAATTTCTCAAGAAGCCTCTCCTGTTGCATTAGGAAAACATTTAGGTGCTGTTTAGGTAAAATATGCCAAATGCAGTCTCAATTAAAGAAAGTTTTACTTTTGTTGGAGCCAGAAACCTCAGAGTTAAGTCCCAGAACCTCATTGCACAGGCCCTGGGGAACAGCCCCAGCATGGAACGAAAGGGGGTGGGAAGGGAACAGAAAGGGGAAAGGATGCATTTTACCTCATGCCAGAACACCGCTGATGCTGCCAGGAGTTCCTGTTCTGTTCCCCATCTGTCCCACAGAGGTCAATTTTCAATAACCATGGGGAATGGAACAGGGACTTCCAGCAGCATCGGCGACATTCTTGCATGCGGTAAAATGCATCCATTCCCCATTCCGTTCTCTTCTTGGCCCCTTTCGTTCTGTGCCGGGCCCGTTCCCCAAGGCCCATACGATGAGGTCCCCAGTCTCTTGGCTCTCTCTTTGGGATTCCCCTGTTGTGGCTAAAATGCAATATCCTCAAATCCAGAAAACATATACAGTAGATGTTTTGTGGACTTTGGATGTTATTGTACTTTGCTGTATGGCCAACCTGGCTACCCCTGGATATGTTTTCTGGATGTAGAGACATAACATTTTAGTCACACAGAGACAGCCTGGATCTCAAAAGAATAATTTCCCCTGTATAATTTTTAATACCTTTGCCTGATGGAGAAGCAACTTTTTGTATTTTAGATAATTTAACTGGTGTAAGGAGCCACCTGTTTTACATTTTATGATAATTCTCTCTTAAGTTGTAACTTCATGTATACGTATTTTAATCTCACTTTCTACATTCTTTCCCATTGTTCAAATTTTATAGTTTACGTCCTGTGCCCATTTAATCATTAATTGCTGTCCAACTTGAAATAAGAGACCAGACACATATATGGGTTGTAAAATGGGCCACTTGATTGAATTAACCTATTTAACATTTTAAACCTATAAAATGTTAAGGGAGCAACCTGGTGCGGGAGCAGCTGTGGCAGGTGGTCTGTTCCCCCAGACCGCCTCCTCAGCTTCCCCTGGGTGAAACACCAGAGCTCCATGGAAGAACCCATGACTGGGTTGCTCCCCGGTCAGCTTGCATCTGGAAGGCCAACCTGAGATTTCCTCACTCAACTCACAGGAGTTGATTGAGTGTTATATCCCAGGTCAGCCCTAGGGAAGGTCTCTTTCCCTCTCTCCTTAGTCACAAGACCTAAAGAGAAAGTTTTAAGAGGCCTAACCTTCACCCCAAGCAGGTGCCATAGATGTTCACCTGACAATTAATTCTCCCCTCATCAACAGCCAATGACCACCTATTTAAGTCCACACCTAAGCCAATTTTCCAAGTCCCCGAACGACAGTGTGAGGTAGGCGAAACACCCTTGGAAAGGGGAGAAAATTCCTACCTGGCCCTTAACGCGACCAACACAGCCACACTGAGGCGATGTGGGGTAGAAACACCACATCTAATTGGTTGCTGGCCTCATTCAGGAGGGCAGCAAATGCACGTCTCCAGCCATGGTGGCCCAGGGGATGTGAATTCTTTAATTACCTCATCCTGCAAATCTAATTGTAAAATGGACGTATAGAATTGTGAGACTTTATGACAATTATCTGACAGAATGATTTCTACAAAATCAGCATATGTATGTCCTATACCAATGGGTTTTTTTCTATCCTTTATAAACCTTTCCTTCAATTGTCTACAAAATAGGCAACCACACTTGTATGTTTCTGCAACCAATTGCTCCAGAGTTTTAAATTCTAATTGTTGCAAATCCCTTTGAGTTATAACTAGATAGTCTTATATTAGCCATCACTCTTTAACCATCTCTTCTCTTTGATGAAATGCTTCATTTATTGTAGTCCATTTCGGGAGGTTCTTGCAGATAATAGATTTATATTTTAGTCAAACTCATGGCAGTGCTCTTAGGAAGTGATACGAGAAATCTCTATGCACTTTGTATTTATCATAGAACATATATCTGTGCCAGCCAAATCTATCATCTGAGCCTTCTAAGGACAAAAACTTTTTATTTTGCAATTTAAACCATTCCATCAACCCATTGTTTTGTGGATCTTGGATGTTATTGTTTATCTCTCACAAATATAATTCAAAAGTTCTTATGCTTATTTAGCCCTTCCGCATCATTTGTAGATCCAAACCTATAGCTCACAGAATTTCCATAGCTTTATTTATTTATTTATTTATGTTATTATTTTATTTTATTTTTTATTATAATTCTTTTTTAACAAGTTTTATATTCAATAGCATCATATTGTTAAACCTCTTGTTACAAAAGGGAATCAGTAGAAATTTCATTAGTGGTTGATAAGGGAAATATCATTCCCTTTCACTTGCAAGGTAAAATTTATACCTTGTAAGGTTCACCAATGTCACTATGTTTTATTTAAGGCACACATCTTGCATAATGAAAAATGGGCCTCATTATTATCATTATTTTTAAAAATAGAACCTAGAATCAGTAGCAATGGTGATAACATTACACTTTACTAACCATAGGCAGTTTAGCATGAGATTAAAGAATCAACACCACTGGTAGGAATTTCTTGTTATAAACTCAATCATATTCTTGTTTCTGTTTTTTTTCCCTGCTTAGCTATCAAAGCTATCATGTTGATTAAAAGATTTAGGTCAAGGCTGGGAATCATGCGGTCCTCCAGATGCTGTTGAACTGCAAGTCTTTGCATTCTTTACTATTGGCTTTGCTTTCTAGGGTTGTTGGGAGTAGCAGTCCAACATCTGGATTCCTATCCCTTTCTTAGGTTGATTCAAAAAAACTGACGGTCAGGGAGATTAAAATAAGGAGGATCTGGGTGGATATATGGGGGAAAATTCATCGTACCATCATAATATGAGAATAACACTTTTTTTTCCTGCAGTGCAATACTATTTCATGTATTAATTACTAAGTGGAAGTGACTCCAGTTTTGTTTTTTGTTTTTCAGTTTGTCTTTGGAGGTTTTGGCAGCAAAATCAGCAAGGCAGAAAATATACTGTGGAATTCAGTATAACTGTTAAAAGAATTATTCAGGTTGTTGCCCCTCTCCATCCACTCCTGGTTCAGCACCTTGTATTTCTTGTTATTTACTGCCAAGTCAATTTTCACCTATGGGGATTCTATGAGAGACTCTCAAGAGCTCTGGTCATCAACTGCCCTTCTAATCTCTTACATACCCAGGGTCATGACTTCCTTAATTAAATCAATATACCTATAGTGCATTTTTCCTACTGCCTTCCACTTTACTGAGCACTGTCATATTTTCCAGTGAGTCATGATATGTCAAATTACAACAGCCTCAGTTCAGTCCTCTTGGCTTCTAGTTAAAATTTAGACTTGATTTCTCTAGGACCCATTTATTTATCTTTTTGGCAGTTCATGCTATCCTTAAAACTCTCATCCAGTGTCACATTTCAAATAAGCTGACTTTCTTCCTAACAGTTTTCTTCACTGTTTCACAACCATTGATAGAAATAAGAAAGACTATAGCATGGATGATTCTGATTCCCTGCATAGATAATCTTCAGTGGGTCTGTTTTGATATGAATTTCACTCTCATTTGCTTTGTTAGGGAGAATTAAGGGGTGCATTTTGTTACGTTCAAGGTGAAATTCTTTCCATTTTCATCAGCTGATCTTTTGGAGGCATGGGGAACTTGCAGCCATCAGTAACTGAGAGTGGCCTAAAGAAGTTCCCCATGCCTCCAAAAGATCAGATAATAAGAATGTAAAAGTTTCCAGCTTGAACTCTCCCATTGAAGCTAAATTCAGTCTTGATCTGGTCTGCTTCAGATGACACTTGCTTCAATGTGGACATCTTGTGAGTCTTCCATCTTCCCCCTAGTTTGGAAGTAGATTTGTGGTTTATCCAAATCTGCTGCAAACATGCACTTTATGGTAATCGATTTTCAGTTCCATTATCTAATATCGTGGCATGATGTCCCAAAACATTTACTCCTATGATGGCCACTCTGAGAATAGTCATATGGCTCCTTGACCAAACTCAGTTTGTGTCAGTAAGACACCAGCCCCCCTCCCTCCGATTCTCTGCTCTCCCAATTAAATCTAACAATTGTTACCAGAATTATTTCACAGTAAACTTTTAAAATTAAAGTTTATGGTTACATCCACCCTGAAAAAATAATGTAGTTTGAGACCAGTATAAGTGTCATAATGCCATCCTGTGGAATAATGGGATTTGTAGTTTTACAATGTCTTTAGCTTTAGTGCTGGTGCCTCGCAAAACTACAAATCCCACGATTCTGTAAGATGGAGCCATGGCATTTAAAGTGGCATCAAACTGCATAATTTCTACAATGCAGATACACCCTGAGTTTCAACCATACAACAAAAAGCATACATGTGAGAACCAGACTTGTCTGCATTCTTTTTGATCAGCAAAGACTGGCTGAGAACATGTTTCTGCTCTTGAGAATGCCACCTTTGAACCAAAATAGGTGAAATCCATACATTTTCAGTCTAATGGATTTTCAACCTTCCTCACAACTAGTGCTAGATTTATACCAAAGTAAAATAAGATGTAGCTTAAGGTATCAGACTTTGAGGGTTAACAAAGTAAAAATAAAATAGAAATTAGAAAAAAATTGAATATACTTATTTGATGAGAATACTGTTGGACAGTTATGAATGCATGTATTTATGATCCGTACATAACCCCTGGTTTGCTTGTATCATCAGCTCCTTCCCGATTGATAGGAGAATGGATCCCCATTGATCACAGTGGCTGTATCCCAATAAGTTGAAATTGGAGGGATTAGAACAGGATTAATATAACTATGAAGTTTACACACCTGTAATACAGAATTCTGATCCAGTTTTTTTCCTGAGAAATCCTAAATTTCAAAAGAAGAAGAAATTTACCAATTCTGCTTTGTCAATTATCTTCCTTTTCTTTTCCCTACTTTTTTCAATACATGGCTATTGGTCTGAGACTCAGCGGCAATACAGCCTGCATAAAGTATCGGTTTAGAGCATTTTGATATTTTTAGACGATGTTATACATGTTAACAAAATGATTGAACCCTCACAGCATGCATCTGGAGTAGGTAGCAGGTGAGTAGGCAAGCAATTAGATATCATTATCCCCCTTTTAGGTAGCGTAAAGCTAAGGGAAAAATCATGTCAAGCAAGCTCTTGTACATTTTGAAATATATAAATGTTATTAATAGGTTTGGAACTTGAACATTGCTGTTTTCCACTCCAACAGCTTGCTGAAATATACCTGCACATTCCATGAATTTGTTCATTAGATTCACAGAATGTTGTCTATAAGGCCACTACAGTGTTCAAGAAGCAAAAAGAAAAAGAAATAAAAAAGAAATGAGAAATCAAATAAGATTACATCAATCAGTATAAATTCGTGCATCCCCCCTCCAATGATTGGACTATTAATTTGTGTTCATTTATGAATGGGTTTTTATTACGACGTGAATATGTCCTTGGTTTTCTACACTTTTATTCAGTTGTGAGCATTTCTAAGAGCTTCAGAGTGGAATCCATACCTGTCTTTGCTGATAATCTTCTAGTAAACTAAAGGAAAAGGCACAAATAGTGGTTTATTTTCTCTTTGTCTTTAAAGACATTAAAAAAGCAACCACAAAACAAGCTCATAGCTGCATTTTTAGGCTTCAACAAAAAGTCTTTTATAGCTATTCCTCCTTCTGAGATCTCTGCAAATGGTCAGAGCTTGGGGTTTTTTTGTGAGTTTTTCAGGCTATGTGGCCATGTTCTACAAAATTTTCTTCCTGACATTTCACCAGCATCTGTGGCTGGCATCTTCAGAGAATGCTTAGCCTGGAGAAAGTTGGGTGTATATATACTGTGTGAGCTTGGGAATGCAGGAGTGATTTGCATGTGTATTGTTCTGTGTTGATGATGATGATGATGATGATGATGATGATGATGATGATGATGATGATGATTAACCTTTATTTATAAAGCACTGTAAATTTACACAGCGCTGTACATACAATCTTTTTAATTGGACGGTTCCCTGCCCTCAGGCTTACAATCTAAAAAGACACGACACAGAAGGAGAAAGGAATGGTGGTGGGGAAGGGGCCTGTCTAGTAAGATAATACATATAAAATACATAGCAATACAGGAAATGATTCAATAAAACAGACAACAAAAGAACATCAAATAACAAGATGGCTGGCCTCAGGCTGGGAGGCTAATGCAAAAGAGGATTAATGTCTGCTAATTGGTGAACATTATCTGTGGGGAAAGCCCCTGACTCTGAATGGTTTCCCATTTGCATTTGCTGAGTATTTTTCTATTCCTCAGGACTGGTAGCCAAATTTTGTTCACTTTAAGGGTTTCTTCTTTCCAGTTGAAATTATCCAGATGTTTGTGGATTTCAATGGCTTCCCTGTGCATCCTGACATGATAGTGGTTGGCATGGTCCAGAATTTCAGTGTTTTCAAACAGTATTTTATGCCCAGGATGGTTTGTGGCATGTTCTGCTACTGCTGATTTTTCTGGCTGGCCCAGTCTGCAGTGTCTCTCATGTCCCTTGATTCTGGTTTGCACACTGCGTTTGGTGGTCCCTATGTAGACTTGTCCGCAGCTGCATGGTATGCGCTAAACTCCTGCGGCTGTGATAGGGTCCCTCTGGTCCTTGGCTGAGCGAAACTTGCATTGTCCATTCTAGGAACACCATTATTAGTGCTGATTCACTGGTCAGGAACAAATTTCTGCGAACCCTATTTAAGTACTGTGAACAATAATCTTGGGTAAGGGATCTCATTTTTCTACTAACTTTTGATGGCCCTGATGTAAGGGGGAATTGAATTCTCTTCAGGTTTTGTAGTCTAAATTATAAAGTTGCCATCCATAATATATTCTCTGATATAATAATATCAGAGCCACCAAAAGCCATTGGATTTTCCTAAATCCTACAGTTTCAATTAGAGTAGAACCATTGATCCTGAGTCAGTGGGATTTACCTATGTGTTAACTAGTCAGCTACCCTACAAGTAATCTGGTCTAAAATAATTGGTACTAACCAATATAATCTAGGCCACAGGCTCTATAATTAGATGAGTATCAGTCATTCTCTTAGCAGTGCTTTAAAATATGTAAAATAGTGAAGTTAAAATAAGGGATACAAGAGTGCTAATAATAGGAATTTATGCCCCATTTGAGGAAAAGGAAGACTTCTTCAGAAAAATACAAGATATAATCTTAGAACAAAAAATGGACAAAGTGATTGGAATGGGTGATTGGAATGGGGTATTTAACCCAAAAGAGGATAGAACGACAGTGAATGAAAAAAAGAAAAAAGGTAAGAAAGCGCTTCATGGGAAACTCCCAAAAATAGTATGGGACTTAAAAAATAATTGTGCATTAGAAGAAGCATGGGAGTATAAATATGGCAAAGAAAAAGGATTTACATTTTATCCGAAAAGACATAAGTCCATGTCGAGAATAGACATGTTCGTCATGTCTAAAGTAATGCTACCGGATATTAATAAAATAGAAATATTGCCCAAAATAGTATCGGATCATAATCCAGTAATGTTAAACTTGAATGAAAAAAGGAAAGAATGGGCATGGAGATTAAATGAGTCATTGATAGAAGTAAAAGAAAGCGTAGAACATGTAAAGAAAGAATTAAAGCGGTTTTTTGAGGAAAATGGAGGAGTGGATACAAGAGCGAAAGTAATATGGGATACGTGTAAAGCAGTAACGAGGGGAATTTTCATAAAATTAGGATACGAAAAAAAGAAAAAGAGAGAAAGGAAGTTGAAGCAGTTAGTGGAAAATCTGAAAGTAAAAGAAAGGGAAATGAGGGAGAAACAGAAAGATAATAAGGTAAAACAGGAAGTTAAGATGGCACAAATACAACTGAATGAAGAATTGAATAAGGAAGTAGAATGGCAATTAAAAAGAAGTAAACAAAAATTCTTTGAAGAGGCTAATAAACCGGGAAAATGGCTGGCACAGAGGCTAAGGAAAAAGCAGGAAAAAAAGTTAATTACGGAATTAAGAGTAGGAGATAAGATATATAAAGAGCAAAGAGACCTAAAGAAAGTGTTTAAAGAATATTATGAGGATTTGTATAAAGAGAGAAAGACTGGGGATATGGAACAAGAAAAGATAGAGAGGTACTTGGAAAATCAAGAAATAACAATTTTAGGAAAAGAGGAGCAAGACAAGCTGAATGCGCCAATCTCAGATAAAGAAATAAAAGAGGCAATAGGAAGGGCTAGAAATGGATCATCACCTGGGCCCGATGGCCTATCAGCTTGTTTTTACAAAAAATTTGAAGAAATAGTGGTACCTCAATTGAAAGAAATGTATAATAAGATAGGTGAAGAAGGGAAACCGGACTCATGGAAGTATAATAATATAGTGGTAATCTTAAAAGAAGGAAAGGATGCAAAAGAACCCAAAAACTACAGGCCGATATCACTCATAAACAATGATTATAAAATACTAACTTCAATTCTAGCGGAAAGGGTAAAAGGAATACTAGAGGAAAGAATTCATAAGGACCAGACCGGGTTCTTACCAGGGAGACAAATACATGAGAATATAAGAACAGTGATAGATATATTAGAATATTACAATATAAATAAGGAAAAGAAAGCTGCTATTGTATTCATTGACTCTGAGAAAGCATACGATAATATAAGGTGGGAATTTATGTATGAGTTACTGAAGAAAATGCAAGTGGGAGAAAAATTCTTAAAATGGGTAATAGAATTATATAAAGATCAAAGAAGTAAGGTGATAGTAAATGGGGAAAAATCGGATGAAATAGAAATCCAGAAAGGGACGAGACAAGGGTGCCCATTGTCCCCTCTGCTATATATTATGATTATTGAGATACTGTTGCAAAATATAAGAAAAAATGGAAAAATACAAGGAGTAAGGATAAGAGACCAATGCTATAAGGTAAAAGCCTATGCAGACGACATTGCAGTGTATATGGAAAATCCGTTAATCAGTATAAAAGAGTTAAAAAATACAATAGAAAAATTTGGAGAAGTAGCGGGGCTAAAGATCAATGAGGAGAAAACAGTTGTAATTACAAAAAATATGACAAAACAAGAAGAGAAAGAACTAGAGGAAATTACAAAATTTAAAACTCAAAATAAAGTTAAATATCTGGGAGTGTGGATAACAAAAAGAGTTGGAGAATTGTATGCAAACAACTATAAAAAAAATGGAAAGAGATAAAGGAGGATTTAGGGAGATGGGCAAGATTACGCCTTTCCTTATTAGGGAGGATGGCGGCAATAAAAATGAGCGTGCTGCCCAAACTCCTATATCTATTCCAGAACCTCCCGATTATAAATACAGATAAGTGTTTTAGGGAATGGAGAAAGGAATTAGCGAATTTCATTTGGGAAGGGAGAAAAGCAAGAATAAAATGGGACAACTTGATAGATAATAAACACAGAGGAGGTCTGGGAGTGCCAGAGCTACAAAAATATTATTATGCAAGCGGAATGGTCTGGGTGGAAGAATGGATCAAGTTAGAAAATGATAGAATGTTAAATTTAGAAGGTCATAATATTAAATATGGATGGCATGCATACTTAAATTACAAGAAATGGAAGGAGGATAAGAAATTTAGAAATCATGTCATAAGAAAAGGGTTATTAAGGATATGGGAAGATTATAGGAATAAGTTTTATAGGAAACTACCCAGATGGACGTCACCACAGGAGGCCCACTTCGGAAAGTTTAGAAAAGGGAAAGAACAATGGATAAGATATGAACAAATAGTAGAGGAAGATAAAAAAGGGGACTTAAGAATTAAGCCCAGAGAGAAATTAGAAAAGGAAAATATGAAGATAGGATGGTTCCCATACAAACAATTGGAGGGAAGGTTTAAGAAGGACGAAAAACAGGTGGGAATAGAAAATCAGAAAAAAGAGTTAGATAAGATAATCTTTGATACACAGAATAAGAAGAAAATATCTAAATATTACGCGGAATTATTAGAAAGGGATTTGGAAAAGGAAAGGATTAAGGGGAACATGATAAAATGGAGTCAAATGGTGCAGCATAATATAGAACTGGAGGATTGGGAGAGAACGTGGGAAAAAACGAATAAATTTACTCTAGCCCAAAATATGAAAGAAAACTACTATAAAATGTTCTACTTGTGGTATATTACGCCGGTTAAAATATATAAAATGTACAAAAAAGGGAATAAGACATGTTGGAAATGTAAGAGAGCAGAGGGAACCTTTTACCACATGTGGTGGGACTGTAAAAAAAGCCAAACAATTCTGGAATGGGATACACTGTGTGATAACAGATATAATAGGGGGAAGATTTCAAAAAACCCCGGAGTTATATCTATTGAATATGACTTGTAGAATAGAGAAAGAAATAGAGAGGAGATACTGGAAGATAATTTTGTATATGATTTCGGCGGCAAGATTACTATATGCACAAAGATGGAAAATAGAGCAAGTACCAACTATAGAGGACTGGTTTAATAAGGTGATGGAAATGAAAGAGGCGGATAGACTTTCCAGAAGTATAGAAAGAAAAGAAGAAGATGAGGAAGAGGAAAAAGAAGATGCGTGGAATATAATAGAACAGTACTGGAACAGTGTAATGTAAACAAAAGAAAGCAAAGGGGGGAAGATAAAGAAATAGGAAATAGGGTTAGGAGGAGAAAGGGGAGGGAAAAAGGGGAGGTGGAAGGGGAGGGATGGGGGAAGGGAGAGGGGGAGGGAAGGGTAGATCTGTAAAAGGTGTAAGCGATTATATATATGTTTATGGAATAAAATAAAAATAATAAAATAAAAAAATAATAATAAAAAAAGAAAAAATATGTAAAATAGTAAGGAAACTGCAAAATAAATAGCTCATTGAATTGCAACTCGCAGTATTCTTCACTGTTGACTATATTAGTCAGAGTTGCTGGGAATGGCAGGAACACAATTCCCACCTCTGTGTTAGAATAAGAAGCACTATACTTGGTTTGTTTGTTTTGGCAAAGAGCAACTTCTTCAAAGGCTGAACTTTTCATTCAGTAAAATGATTCTTACCAAAGTCATGGACACCCAGGTAATGTAGAACTTCTACTCTTTTTCCACGACTCACTCTTCTGGCCTTGTGGTTCCATGCAAGTGACTCTAGGGCCTGTGTCTCATTTGGGCCATTCTGTTGATAGCTTTTCCTCTCATGCATGCTACCTACTCCCTCTGTAGCAGAGGTCATTTGGTAGAACAGAATGAGAATGCATGAGTTGTGGTTAGCCTTGATTTCCCATGAGGATTTCCTTGTGGTTTGTCAGAGGATGATAACACATAGGGCTCCAAGCCAGTAAAACAAATTCCAGCAGTAGGTGATTCCGTGAATGAAAATAACGGGGCAGGGAAAAATGACACTTAAAAGCTTAAAAGTCTCTATTACAGTACACTGTGAGCCAAGTGGGACATTTTGCAGTACCTTCATTTCAGCCATAGTATGACAGAAATTGGAACTGCCACTGGTTCCAACTGAAGTCACATCATTCTTAATTCCAAATGTGAGCCAATTAGAAATGTCACAGAGCAGTAATGGCATGTTCTGTAGAAACTTAATTGTTTCACAGTTGTTTAGCACTACGCTCCCAAAGATATTTCCTTATGAATCACATTTTTATCAAGGAATTTCCATCAGATGCTGACATTTTGGATTGCCAAAGGAAAATGACAGTAGCAGTTTTACAGCCAAAGCCCTTTAAGATGTTTCGAATGTTAACTTGTCATTATCTTTCCTGATAAGAGCACTCAGTGTTCTTTCATACAAAAGCCTTTGGAAATGTAGAGGTAGCAGCTCCTGCAAGGAAAATCACTACATGCACAAACATTTTAAAATGTTACTTGCCTTGTTAAACAAAATTGTAGTTTTCCATTCGAGGGCAAAGAAACAAAATGGAAGTAGGGTGTGTGTGTGTGTGTGTGTGTGTGTGTGTGTGTGTGTGTGTGTGTGTGTGTGTAAGGGATAATGCATTTACTGACACCACTGAATTGCACCTGCTTTTTTATATC
>NC_056522.1:233866541-233915828 GCF_019175285.1 Sceloporus undulatus
TATAAAAATAAAATTGCAATCAATATTCTAGCCATTTGTTAAGTGGGTTTTCATTTCCCCATTTCTCAATCCTTTGATAATTCTCTTTCCTTAACTACCAATCTACTGGTGTCAGGATATATGCTCACATATATGCTCCAGGCTCACTTTCAAGTTTGAAACTGGGAAAGGCACAAGTGTGGGATTATGGGATCTCTGTGTCACAGACTTTGGTCAAGATCCAAGAAAATAATTTAGCCAGTGCTATATTCATAGCAGAGTTTACATGAAAACCTACTGTGAAACCTTGGTACAACTTCAGAACCATGTTCTGATGCAGTTCAAGGAGCAATGATATGTGAGATAAAAACATCTGGACAGTGAAGATTCATTTCAAATTCTGCCTGGAAGTCAGAAGAAGATACATTCTTTTGTTGTTGATTGACCATAAGAAGAGAACAAGAAATAATCCTTTATATATGGGCACATGGTCTTATATTCACCTGAAACACAGGCTTTGGTTTTTGGCCAGTAACTCTAACTAGTGCTTCCCATGTCATGAGGATAGTGAATCCATTCTCAGTTTTAGGCTTTATAATTGCCATCCAAGGTGCTGCAACCATTTTGAAGACATGGTTCAGCACACTCCATAAATTTCTTTACATCTGGAACAGATTCACTGCCCTACTAATATGGAAGCCACAGGTGCCACTGTTATTGCCACTAATCAAGATGTGAAAACAAGGATCATGTCCTCCATGCCTGCTGACATCAATTTTTTTCACCAATTTTTGCCAAACACTGACATGACCAATTTCAGCCCATCTGAATTAAGAATCCATTTGAAGTTCCCCTGGGGGCTAGTATGTTCAAATGCTTAGTGCTACCATTTTTGTTTTTTGCTTTTGTTTTTGCCATACTTTGGATGGCTTTAGTCTGGGGTAACCAGATTTATTGTCATTGGATTGTCTGTCACCCTTGATTAGTTACTTGGAAAGATGACACAGTGATTTCATAAACAGAGAGACCAGCTGTTCAAATGCTACAGACCTCATCTTAAGAGAGGCTAATAAACGTGGCTCTTTCCCTAGCTAACTACAACCATGTAGGTCAGTCCAAGACTTTTTGTTGTGAAGGACAGAACAACTAATAATATCAACCATCCAAGGTTAGAGGCAAAGTACTGCCAGGCAAGCTATTGTACAATAGGTAACAAATAATAATAATAATAATAATAATAATAATAATAATAATCCCCAAACATCTTATGCCATCTCTCGCAATAAAAATACAAAAATGCATTCATTAAGCATTTATTAATTTATTTTCCTGGTTTTTTTTCAACATTGGCATCCAAAGTGTCTTAGAACATAAAAATATATACCCTCCTGTCTCTTCCACAGACATTATGTTGAAGTTCTTGCTTTGTTGGACTAGTTCTGAGTTTTCCACCCACACTGCTCTATAGTCCAGTAAAATTGTCCTTATTCATGGTTAGATTTTCAGTCACCTCGTCCCTCTGTATTTTATACTTTCATTTAAACATTGTTTTAAAAATTATGAATGCTGTGAAATTTATCAAGGTCTTGTGTTATTTTCATTTTCTCCAGGGGATACATATGATCAAAACAAATGGCTAAAAGGAAAAGTAGTAAAACCTCAGTCAAATGATCTCATTTATACTAGACTTGATTAATAAGTTATTGAAGCTGACTCCAGAATGATTGGCTGCATTTTTATAATGCTGCAGGAATTAGAAGAATGATATTAATATGATTTAATGTAAGCTTTGGTTCCACTCTTATCAAATATAGATAGACTCATCTTTTAAACCTAGAGTAATTCTTGAAATTTGTTGAAGGTGTGATGCATTATTAATAACTGATAATGATTATGGGAAAACAGGCTATACTTTGTATAACTGAGACAGAAATCTTTATTGGTTATATTCTGTGTCCACAATAGAAATATTAGTCCATTATCCCTCCCTGGATAGATAGGCAGAGGATGTTAAGCAGGAACTATGAAGTGGGCTTAGATTGTTTATATCCATTGTAAGGACTTCACTATGTGAATCTCCTCTGGGTTTTTAAAAGAGCTATCCGAGGTGTTGAACACTATCCCACAAAACAAGTTCAGACCCTTAAACATCATCATTAAACTTTGGAATAAATTCTAGTATGGACTCACCACCCCAACTGAAACAAGCATTACCAGCTGTCATTGACCAACAACCCCTAAGTAATGATCAAAACAGATGAAGACAGTTACTGTTTTTCAAAGATCCAAAACTATCTCTAGCTCTATCTGTATCTTTCTGGATGGCAAAGTAGAAAATCTGTGGGGTGAAGATTGAGTTTCATAGGAAGTGTCACATTTCCTGAGTCAGAAATGCAACTGATGATGACTCATAAGGCTTATCTCAAATCCTAGGAAACCATTAGTGGCAGTGGATGTTTGTGGTTCATTGGAAGTTGGGGACTGGGGAAAGGATTAGACTCTTTTGTGCTCCCACTGTCTCATACTAGGTAGGCAAGAGTGAAATAAACACATTTGCTTATTATTTAGTTTAGTAAAGTTTGAAATAGACCACCAGTAGTTTTCCACAGAGGTTCCTTTTGTGAACCTCAGAGACCTTGATGAAAATGAAATGTTGGACTATTCACTCTTATGGGGGGGATGGACAATCTTGGAACAGTTAACCCTCCCTTCCCTTTTCCCCTTCTTTTTTCTGTTTTGAACCATGGTGAGTATGAGAAAATTTGTGAATATTATTTACAGTCCTAGAATTTGCACTTGGAATAACTCAACACATTTTCTTACTGTTGAAAAAAAATTGTTTGAGTTTTTAACCTATCCAGAGCATGATTCAAATGGAGTTTTTCCCCATCACTAACCACCAGTCAGCATGGTGTAGTGATTTTTTAGGCTAAGACTGGGAGACCAGGTTTCCTTATACCCTCTTGGCCAGGGAAACCCAGTGGGTGACACTGGGCATGTTGCACTCTTCCACCCTCAGAGGAAGCCAAAGACAAACCCCTTCTGAACAAATCTTGTGAAGAAAACCCAACGTGGGTTTATTTTAGTGTCTCCACAAACTGGAAATGACTTGAAGGCACACAATAACAGCTACCATATATTAACCCCTTGGCATAATTATAGCTTGTTTTCTGAAGGCAGCAAAACTGTGCACATAGCTTGCTGCATATACTCTATTAAACTCTTAGGTCAAATATTTCAAAACAGGCATTTGCAATAGGTTTTAGGTCTGAGTCTTGAGACTTCAAATTGTGTGTATAAACTGCCTATTACAGTGGTGGACATGCATTTTTTAAAGATTCCTAGGAAGAAATATAAGGGAAGAGTGAAAGAATTTTGAATTAGGTACTTGAAGATGGAAAGCATACTATAGATAAGGTGAATTACCAGCTCAGTTGCAGTTGACAGTATCTATGAGTCAAAATGATGGCATTCTGGAAGGGAAAAAGGTACAGCAAGATATACTAGACAATTACTGTATTTTCTAACAGTTTCTTCTACACAGTCACGGAGAAGCTAAATGCAGTATAAGACAGGATGTCCATACCATCCAGCTATGTATGGCTGTGAAAGCTGGATAGTGAGGAAATGTAATGTTGAAATGTGATGTTGGCGAAGAGTCCTACAGAGACTGTGGGCTGCTAAAAAGACAAACAAATGGATCATAGAGCAGATAAAGCCTGAATTATCCCTAGAAACTGACTAAACTGAGACATCATGAGAAGGTATGATTCATTAGAAAAGACAGTAATGATTGGTAAGGTAGAAGGTAGTAGGAAAAGAAGGCAATGAGTCTGCAACCAGGGTGACTTTGTGGTCCCTCATTCATAGAATCACCATAAGTCGAAGTCCTATTGACAGCAGTTAACAACAACATAAACCATATATATAAGGGAGAAGCAGTGCAGTGTAGTGATTTGTGTGTTGGACTAGGACTCCTGCAGACCAGGATTTGAATCCATGTTATGCATGGAAACCCACTGGACAGCCTTGGTCAAGTCATACTTTCTGAATCTTAGAGGAAAACAAAGGAAAACCTCCACTGGACAAATCTTGCCCAGAAAACCCCTTGATAGGCTTACCTGTGGGTCATCATAAATCAGACGTGGATTTAAAGCACACTATAGCAAACATATATAAAAATCCATCAAAGCATTTATTAATTTTTAATTTTAATTTTTTAAAATACCAGAAGTATATTAATTTAAAGGCGACAGCATGGCATTGTGGTTTGAGCACTGGAGACTTGGCCATGGAAACCCACTTGGTGATCTTGGGCAAGTCGTACACTCTCAGTCGCAGAAAATCCCATAACAGGTTTGTCTTACAACCACCATACGTCAGAAATGACTTGAAGGCACACAACGTCTGCTTAAAATGAATTGTCACGTGCCCATAAAACATTCTATGGAACCTATGTGTCCTCCAAAAGTCACTTTGCTCCTTCCCATAATTTTTTTATATGGGAACCCATAGGTTTTTTTTTTTTTAAACACCTCAGAATGCTTCCCTTTATAATAATAGAATCATAGAGTTGGAAGAACCGTCTGCCATGCACGGATATGGGCAGAGGGCAATTTTCTCAAATTCTTTGCCCTAAGGGACTGTTTTAGACCAGGGTAGGGGCTTCCCCCCCCCAAAGAGGTGATTTCTAATCACTTTTTTTTAAAAAAAGACTTTTCTTGTATTTAAAACCACCCATTTCTTTTCAACCCTCAACACGGCAGTGCTGGAGATATTTTGATTAAAAATTTAAAAAAGTAGGGGTGGGAGGATGCAGCCCTCTTAGAACTGGTGAGGGCCATGTATATGCCCATATTCTGGAAAGTGGCCTACCTGACATAAATGGTAGAGGGGATGATCTTTTGTCATTTGGCCACTTGATAATGAAATGACCATATTTACACAATCAATCATGCTTTTGAGCAGAAGCCTGGTTGCCATTACATTTACTGGCCAACATTTTTAGGTTACATGTAAGGGTAAAATCTTTTCACTTGAAGCGATATGGCATATTCAAATCTTCTCATATGCATCACTTAATTATTATTGTACACCTAATTACAACCTGAATGTGTGCTGGGTTGTCATTAAAAGGATTTAAAGAGATGAAGCTTATCTCTTTCTGCTGAGATGCTTTTCTGATGTTCTTTTGAAAGTGCACTCTTAAAAACAAGTTCTATTGAATTTACTAGGAAATTAGATTGAAGATAGTAGCCTTCTGCCAGAGCCCATTCACAGTACAGACTTATTCCACTTTAACTGCTGTGGTTCCATCCTATGGAATCCTGGGATTTGCAGTTTAGGTAGGGGTACTTAGACCTTTCAACCATAGAACAACTCCAGTGCCTCTGACCAAACTACAAACCCAAGGATTCTGTAGAATGCAGTCTGGGCAGTTGAAGTGATATGAAAGTGCTATAACTGTGCAGTGTGCAAGGTCACTATATCTTCTGCATGCAAAACACATGCTCCTGAGTGTGCAATGGTGAAAGATACCTAGGAAATTATGTTTCTCTAACGACTCACTTTAAAAAAAGTTTTTTCTGAACTGTTTTTCTGCAGCTTGTTTATTAATCTCTTGTTACATAATTTTCATCACTGCATTCTGACTTTTGTGTGCCACTTTCCTATTGTTCATAGAACAAAGAAAAGGAAGTGGTGATCTACTTCCCAGGATGTTGATGAATATTTAATATTTAAGAAGGAACCACTGAGATTTTCTCTTTTACAGATCTGTGAAAGATGCCACTACCTAGCCTGATTGTATAATCAATGCAACCTAGACTGGCATGGTTTTTCAGATCTCTTGATTGTTCCTAGACTCCAAAATGGTTAGGATCTCCTTGGAAAAGGAAGCAATCACTTTGTCACAATAGGAGGAGCAGGAGGAGCTAGATCTTCTTGGAGCAGGAAGAATTCCTTCCTCTAGAAGGCACTGTGCTCTTGTTCCCATGCGGGTGTTTGATACCATAAGGAACCATTAGACTGCTGAAACTGTGGACAATAGATTGCTTGCGACATGCATGATATCATCTAACGTTACAGTTTTGTTTTAGAAAGATGACTCTAAGAATGAAAATGATCTAGAAGATGAATCTGTTTGGAATTCACCATCTGAAAGGAAAACATGGATTATCAGAGTCCCATTACTCAATGAGTTCTGCTCAGTGAGAACATGACTTCATTCTGCTTTGGTCAGGCTCACAGATGTAGGATGGGTGATGCCTGGCTTGACAGCAGTACATGCAAAAGTAATGTAGGAGTCTTGTTGTACAACAGGCTGAACAGGAGTCAGCAATGTGATGTGGCAGCTAAGAAAGCCATTGCAATCTAGGCTGCATCAATTGGAGTATAGTGTCCAGGGCCTGAAACAGAAGTGGCTTTTGGCCACTTCAGGGGCATGGTGTTCAAATGATACATGCCCCCAAAGCAATCAGAAATGCTCCAAAGCCACTCTGAGGTGGCAGGAGCTGGATTTTAAGGAGTGGATTAGCAGCCTATTTGGGACCGTGGCAGTGTCCTGCTTCAGGAGTGGACTTTGTGGTCATTGTGGTCCCAGAGTGATTAGCACAGGTGTGGCCAGAGGCTGCTCCTTCCAGGCTGTCTGTTTTGGCCCTAGATCAAGGGAAGTAAAAGTGCCACTCAATTCTGCGTTAGTCAGACCTCACCTGGAATACTGTGTCCAATTCTGGGCACTACAATTCAAGAAGGATATTGACAAGCTGGAACATGTCCAGAGGAGAGTAACCAAAATGGTGAAAAGTCTGAAAACCATGCCCTATGAGGAGAGACTTAGGGAGCTGTGTATGTTTAACCTGGAGAAGAGAAGGTTGAGAGGTGATAATGATAGCCTTGTTTAAATATTTGAAGGGGTGTAATATTGAGACTGGAGCAAGCTTGTTTTCTACAGCTCCAGAGAATAGGACTGGAAGCAACAGTATCAAACTACAGGAAAAGAGATTCCACCTCAGCATTAGGAAAGACTTCCTGACAGTAAGAGATATTCTATAGTGGAACATGCTACCTTGGAGACTGGTGGGGTCTCCCTCTAGGGAGGTTTTTAAACAGAAGCTGGATGGCCATTTGTTGGGAGTGCTTTGATTGTGCGTTCCTGTAAAGTGGGGGTTGGACTTTGTGACCCTTGAGGTCTCTTCCAAGTCTAAGCAGCACACCATAAGCAGCATGAAAAAAAAATGGTGCATGTGCCACACCACACAACATTGTTTTTAATGGGGCTTGAGCATGTGCATTTTTTGTCTTACATGGGGGAGAGAGGTCCAGAATGGATCCCCCACATAAGGGAAGGGCCTATTGTATAAGGATTCTCTATTGCTGCCTGGAAAACATAACCAGTACTGTGATGATGGAAGAAGATTGTTTGAATATCTCACTTTTTCTCTTATCTTCAGTTAATTTGCTTTAGGAAGCACTGAAAGCAAACACCTAAGCCTGGTCTTCTCCAGCATCAAAAAAATTCATTAATAATGCATTTAAAGAGCCTTAGGTCATCCCTGTAATTAGCTCTTTGGAATACAAATGGCCACAGTTGTTGTTATTGTGCACTACTGAGCTAGAAATAGACAAAATATTGTTTAGTTTCATGGCTGGTAAACTGAATTTTAAAACAGTGGAAAGAAATAATAATTATAGAATGAGTGCATATTGCATCTCTCCCTCTCCCCTGTGCTTCTTCTAAAGTGTCCTCATTGGCTTAGAATATTGCCTTACAAAACCATTATGTATATAGAAAAACCTGAGGACTCAGGAAATGCATCTGGCAATGGATGTATTTTCCAAAATAGCTGAACTGTTGTCATGGGACAGAGTCTTCTCAGTGGCTGCTCCTAGTCTGTGGAACTCCCTTCTGAAGGAGGTTTAGTTTCCCCCTCTCTGTTGTCTTTTTACTGTCATGCAAAGACCTCTCTGTTTAAAAAGGCCTCCAGCCTTAACTGATCAGAGTAGAGGGGCAATGCAATCAGTTGTGGTTTTAAAAAAATATCTAATATGTATTTCCTGCATTTGAATTGTTTTTTTCCAGTTAATGTCTTGAAAGAAGTGTCTTTAATTGCCATGGCTCAGTGTTATGGAATTCTGGGAGCTGTGAGATATTTAGCCTTCCCTACCAGAGAGCTCTGGTGCCCCACCAAACTACAAATCCCAGGAGTCCATAGCATTGAGCTGTGGCAGTTAAAGTAATGTCAAACTGCATTATTTCTGCCATGCAAATGTGCCTTTGGAGTCCTATTTGGGAGGAAGGTGGGATAGAAATCACATAAATAAATAAATAAATAAATAAATAAATAAATATTTTTTTCTTTTGACAAATTATATTATTCATGAAATGCCTTTCTTTGTGTGTATGTGTATGTGTGAGTCTAGAGAGAGACAGAAAGAAGGATGGGAACAGAGAGAAATATAAAAGTTCACACAAAATATGAAAACCCTAGGGGTAACCATAAACATTGCAAACACAAATTCTCAAAAACATTAGAATATCTGTAGGGATGTGTTAATGTTCTGGAAAGATTCCCTTGGTGAGAATGCTTCAGTTAAGAGGAAGCCAATGTACTGGAAGATCTAATCTATGACACCTTTTTAAAGTTTACATTACTCTTTATATCTGTCATGTTTAAAAAACAAGTCATTCTGTTCTTTTGTATTTTTGAATTTTTCTTTAATCTTGAAATTGTTTACCTGGCTTATAGTTGGGGAGAACTTGCACTAGCTGGTGAAACAATAACTGAAAATTGACACAATAAAATAAAATAAAATAAAAAGTTGCATGTTACATTTCATATCCACATTTAAATGAGCTGAGCAAACATAAATTCCTTAGGTATTTATGTTTCTTGGCAGTATAAAGATTAGGGAGCCACCATTCCTGTCTTAGAGAATCAAGTTGGTAGTCTCTGTCCTGAATGTATAGGCTTAGGGTAGTTTAAAACAAGATGCCAAGTGGTAAGTTAAAAATAGAACAAACAAACAAAATCTCTCCCTTTTTTGACCTGGTCCAACACTTTTGTCCTGAAACTTCAGTTTGTACTGTGCATCCAGACTGCTCTAGTCACCCAACTTCCAATGCAGGGTGGAAAACCTCCCAAAATTTGAAATTCCTGTGGGCCTAAATATGACCTTCTGAATTTTATTTGAACGTTATGTCCTCTTCTCCATCATATCGATATCAGGTGGTTGTACAATTTTTCTTTGTCCTCACCCCATTTTAAAAAGCTGGTGAGGGTAGCCCCTGGTAGTTAGAGCTTTGAAATTATGTTGGCCTTTTAAGTCCATCCTTTTGTTTTTGGGCACACCTACATCTGGAAAGAAACTGCCAAGAACATCTCTGAAATTGAACCCAGAACTCAAAAGATTTAATGTGTAGGCCCTGGGGGACCAACACTGATACCCCCCTTTAAGCCTTCCTCCCTTACTTTGTCATATCATTGTCTGTTTCTCTATATCCTTATTTCTGTCTCTGCGTAAAACCATTTAAATCTGTGTGAAAGAACTTCTGTTCATGAAATCAGACCTTCCCCTAGTCCCTTCAGCCCACACTGCAATGAGTTCCCAAATATGCCCTGGAGGCTTTCCCAATCCTCTAGAATAGCTTTTGATGGCAGAAGAAAGAGGAAATGTAATATGGGCCCCACTGACAAACACAAGGGTCTCCCCAGTGCTGAAAGTGTCCCTAATGTGTATGGCTGTGATAGTTTCCAAAGTCTAAAGCAGGGTTCTTTGGCCTCTTGAAAATAGACGATCAACTGAACTATATGTAGAAGAAATAACCTCTAAAATAAAATACCCTTCTCGTGTGCATGAGAAAAGTCAATGCATAGCTCTATAAATCACAAGGCAATGCAGAAGAACATGACTTGGGTAAGATGATGGTCCAAACTAATTCCGTTCAATTCCGTTCAACCACCATTTCAATTCAATTCTGAGATCAGATGAGAATCATTCTTTATATCTGATCTTTGTCTGCACCTCCATTTTCTGTGTTTAGTGCACTATGTGGAGTTTTTGCTCCGTATGCATGACAACACAAGTGTGCAGATTTTTCTAAAGATGGCCACATATGTTGTTGTTGTTGATGATGGTGATCTGAAAGATTCTGAGCATCTACAAGACTGGTGTCCAATTATGTAAAATTTGCACAAAGTGAAAGTTTTATAAAATAGTAGTAAAAGTCATATCATTTTATGGATTGTAGGTAGTTTTGTGGTTATTCAATCAGACCTTTTGCACCTGTTCTGTATGTATCTGTGAGTGTGTTCAGTTCCACAAAGGAGGAGAGACTCACTAGTTTTATGCAGAGAAAATAGGCAAAGATTCTCAACAACATGTTGGGTGGTGTTTTGGTCTTGTATTGGGGCTGAGATCTCATGTGGGGATTGGCAGAACCTCAGCACATTTTCTCACCATGTTAAGACAGACTGTCATGACCAAAACAGATCATGACAGGACTCCTCCACCCCCAAGTTCCTATGCATAGCTCTTCCTAGTGGAGGGGTGGAGAAAGTGCATCAAAAAAGCTTGTTCTGTGGTCATCGATCCCTCTAGATTCCGCAGATTGCATTTTTTCTGTCTAAACAAAAAAGTGAATTTCCACTCTTGAAAACATACAGGTGTGGTGATGAATCTTTTAAATACTTTTTAGTCTCCCCCATCCACATTATTTAACTTAGAAAAAAATACAGTTTTTCAAAAACAGATATGGATTTCCAACATCCAAGAAATTGACCCCTTGGACCTGCTGCAGTTCCCACACATTCTACTGTAGAGACTCCACTGGAGTGGGGTTTTCATCTTTTTACTAAGTATACTTATTGTTGGAATAACAGAGGTGCATTTTCCAATGCAAGCTGTGCGTTTCTTTCTCTTGTACTCTAATGGTGATTTGCCAGCAGAAGTTAGAGCAGCAGTTCTTCTCAGCCCAGAGCTCACATGCTCACACAATTTGAATGCTCAAGCCATTTGGTTAATTACCACAGAATTCATTTGAAATCTGCTATAGATCCATGTTGCTTTGAGGAAAGGTCTCAATGACATACATCTGAAATTCAAATTAACTTTGAAAGGAATATTGTCATATTTAGCTCATTGTCTTCATAACTAATGCAAAACAACCCTGAGGTTATCTTTTGGGGTCCCCCTCCCCAGCCTTTCCCTTTACAGGCTCTGTATTAATGCAATACTGTGGAGGGAGCCAGATATAGGGCAGAAAATGACTACTATAAACACTTCCATCTACTTATGTATTGCTGTGTATTCTTGCCTACGTATATCTAATCATGCACATCTCCAGAGAGAGGGTCTTTAGATAAAAGCTACTGTGAGCAATGCACTGGATGAGGGGAGATTAGGGAATTGCACTCCCACATATCCCACTTCCATAAAAAATTCCTTTAAATTTCAAGCACTGCAGAGGAAGAGATATTAAAAATTATTTGCACTTAGGAGTCTTATACTTGCTGTGTTTGCATTCTCTTGGTCATTTTGCCTGCCTCTTCTTTTTGGATCCCTAAACTGTATTTCCAAACTGATATTTTACTGCAATGCTAGAAATTACTGCAATGCTAGAAATTTGGGGACTGAAGGGGAAAAAATGGGGTGGAGATTTTTATTGGAGGGCAATGTTCTCATTCTGCCCCCCCCCCCCCCAAAAAAAAACCTCCCGATACATCCTTGGCAATGTAGATGAGAACTCTCAAACAGACCAGAGCTTAGCATAATCCAATGTATGGTTGACAGAAAAGGCATGTAAGTACTACATACATGCAGTCTTTAAACAGGATTGGCACTGAAGAGGGCTGTGAGCCTCATCATGTTACAAACTTCACACCAGGACGATTGGCAGAGCCTTGAGGAAGGGTGGGGCTTTAATACCCTCCATGATAGAGACCAGAATTTTCAATATAAGCAAGGTCCACTGGACTAAGCTGAGGCATGTGATGGGAGGCGGAGTCAGTATATAAGGACAGTACACTCCCCATCCTGCCTCTTTTTCATGAAGCAGGCCACCCTCCCACCCTAAATGCAGTATGAACTTTGTTGATTGCTTCGGGGCCGGGTAGGAATTTTCTCCCCTTTTCCTGGGGCTTTTTGCCTACCCCATACTGTGTGCTGGGACTGGTGATTGGCTTTGGGTGGCTGTTAAATAGGTTTCACTGGCCCATATGGGGTTAAAGAACTGTTTGGTACGCACCATTGGCACCCCTTTGTGGTGAAAGGTTAGGCTCTTGATCAGCTTAACACATTAAGGGGCGTGGAGTTGTGAGAGAACCTGCCTTTGGGGTAGACATGGGGGTTTTGCTCAACCTTACAAATTAGTGGGGGTTTGGGGGAGAGTGCCATATTTTTACCTTCCTAGGACTGGACTGAGGATGCAATCCAAATCATCGGATTTACCTGGGGGTTCGGTGTTTGTGCCCAAAGGGAAGGCTGGAGAGGAAGTCTAGGATTGACACCTGGCTTCAGCTGGACCCACAGCAGGCTTTTTACTTTAATCAATTTGCTCAGAGTTTGAAGTTAAGGTTGAAGTTCAAGTGCTTAGGTTTAAATAGGTTATAGGTCAAATAAATGGCCCTTTATTCATCCAATTTACATGTCTGGTCTCGTTATTTCATGGTTGGGTATGAAAAATCCAGCAGGCAAAGAGAGAGAAACATGTTTCTTTTTCTGTCTCTGCATGACATCAGAGCACTTTCATTATCCTCCAGTTGTAAGTGTGCAGGTAAAATGTAATGCAAAGGTTTTCTCTTGACAAGGTTGCCTAGTCATGTCTGGTGGTGCTCATCTCCGTTACTAAGCCAAAGAGCCAGTATTGTCAAAGGCAATCCCCTGGTTATGTGGCCAGCATGACTTCATGGAACATTGTTACCTGCCCACCAAAGTGGTACCAATTGATCTATTTGCATTTTTACATGCTTTCGAACTGCTGGGTTGGCAGAAGCTGGGACTAGTGATTGGAGATCACCTTATCACGTGGTGCTTGGGTCTCAAACTGCAGGTCTGCTGATCTTGCAATCATTAGAGTTAGTATCTTAACTGTTGAGCCACTGTATCCCACTTAAAAGAAAGTGTGGGAGGGGGGTCATAAAAGCATCCCTTTTGCCAAACCAGATTTTTCCAGCTTTTATGACCCTTAGAGGCGACATTGCAGAAATAATGCAAATTGACACTGCTTTTACTGTGATTGCTTAATGTTGTGGAATTCTGAGATTTGTGACATAGAGATGAAACAGGCAGCCCCGATAAGGCAGCTTGGAGCTGCCCCATTTAGGTTGGATTGGCCCCCCCAGCAAATGAGCGGCCCCAATCCAGCCAGTTTCCACTCCAAACAGAAGCCGGCTTTACCGAGCCGTCTGTTTCGGCTCATAGTCAGCCTTCTCTGTTAGAGAGCTCTGGTACCACAACAAATTGCAAATCCCAGGATTACATAGGATGGAGCCATGACAGTTAAAGTGATGTCAAGCCACCTAAATTCTGCAGTGTAGCAGCAGCTAGAGACTCAGGCATTCATTGTTAAATGTTAGATTTATTTAATATACTTCCTAGTAGTCTTCTAAGACAAAAGACTTCCCAAGCTTAAAGTGGTGTCAAATTGCTTTAATTCTGCAGTGTGGCAGTGGCCCAGTTTAGTTCTATACAAGGGACACTGAATATATTTTGAACCCCAAATGAGGATGAATAACCCTACCACTTCAAGAACAGGGAAGGTGATGGATATCAAACACACAGATATCCTAACTGGTTTAGAAGAAGGATTTTTTTTTTAAAAAAAGCTCCATGTTATGAGGAATTATTCTTACCCAGTATCTCAGTATCATAGAGCTCTATAATCACATTCAGGTAGACATGTTCATAGCTCTTTTGCAGCCTTCTATGGCAATTCAGGGACTTTTGTGAAAGGAAGTGGTAGGGTTGAAGTACTCCACACCCTTTCATGTTTTGAAAATATACTGCATTTTTTCTAAATGGAGTGGCTGACTTCTTTGGAAGATGAAAGGCATGAAAAGGAAATTGAAGTGGAGTAAGAAAAAATGGATCTGTGTACAAATATTGTGTACTGGATAGTGAAAGAAGAAAGAGAGAGGAGTTTTTTTTTCAAGGGATATTTGGAGATCAAGAGTTCATTTTTGTTGGCTGCTGGGATTGTGTGATGATGGATACAAAGCTGTGTATTGTACAGGGGGATCATTTGCATGTGGAAGTAGGTCATGGAGGGTCACAACTGATTCTAGGCATTCCCACACTTATATATGGTTCCTAATAGATTACCTCTCTGGGAATGTGGTCCTCAACATAAAATAGATTTTCCACCCCTACCTTAGGAGATGCTAATGAATTTTAAAGTGTAACAGTGTCTTTGAAAAGGGGGTGCACATACCAGTGCTTTAGCATGGCAAATTCAAAGAGGGTGTACCTTGGGTGAATTAATTTCATTAGGGACTTGGCAATGAGAGGTATTCACAAATATCTGGAAGTTCTAGACTTATTGCATACTTTCAGTTGTATATCATAAAGGCAACCCTTGTATATCTGGGTTGTTGCCCTCTCAGTCTAAGCTTTTTCTGAGTACACCTTAACTGGACAAGATGATAGGAGATAGTAGAGATTAGCCTTTTTATCACATTTACACTTCAACAGAATAGCTATCTCTTAAAATGTATCTATATGCCTACCACTTATAAACAAATAAATTTATGAGCTTAGTTTATTGAGAAATATTTCCCAAGGCAAGACTTTCAAAGTGAAAGCTGCTTTTACACTAATATGTTGTATCAGATATTATTCAGTGGACGACAGTGGTCTTTTCCTGACCTTGTGTTACAAAATCTTACTACATTTTCCCAATAGACTGTGCTGAGCAATTTAGGCGACAATCCCATCAGCTTTCCTGGGAATAAATTCCATGAAACTAAATAGTATTTGATTGTGAATGAATGATGTACAATTTAAATGTATCACAAATGTACAGTACTTTTTTTCAAAAAAAAAAAAGTATAGACAGTTTACTCAGTACAATATAATACAATACTGTCATTCCATTGAAGTATACATAACTCCATTTATTGTATTATATTCTGTTTCATTCATTTATCTCTTGCCTTTCCTCCATAAAGCCTACAGCCACATTTGATTGCATGTCACTGAGAATTAGCATAGGCAGCAAAGCAAAGTCTTGCCCAAGGCAATAAGTTCAAAATGAGGAGGTATGTGATCCCAGCTTTTCCCCATTATAAAGCAGATCTGTACAGTTGTTGAATTACCCAGGTTGCGTGAGGCCCCCCTGAATGTTGTGACCTGTGATGTAGTGAGACTAGTAGCCACAGAGTCAGAACCTTGAGATTAGCAAGGACAATGAGAGTGGAGATGTATTTTCTCAGTAATAATAGACTAAGGGCCTTATCACACTGCTTAAAAAAACTGGCTTACCTCTTCCGAATTGAAGTCGAATTTGCACTGCAGTTGGGTCCTATCGCAAGGATTTGGCTACAGAAACCACCAGTCCAGCCCAGCTGCAGCCCGTGTTCCTGTAATGCTTTGCAGGCCATTTTTTGAAGTCGAAAAGCTGCCATTTTTGAAATGTATTAGGAAATCCTGGGAGTTGTAGTTTATTGTGACATCAGAGCTCTTTGACAGAGAAGGCTAAATGTCTCACAAAACTACAGTTCCCAGAATTCCTTAGCATTGAGCCAGGGCAATTAAAGTGGTCTCAAATTGGATTATTTCTGCAGTGTATTTTGGACCTACATGGGAGCTTACAAACTGGGGTTGCACACCTTGATCAGCTCACAGCCTGCTACTGAATGTCCTTGGGGCAGCAGGCTTTAGTACGTATGGCTGTTTTCAACCAGTTCCCACATGATCTAGACTAGAGCCTTGAATTATCCATTAACCTGAATGGAGAATTGAATTTTACTGGAAAAAGAAATGAACCGAGCCCTCAAATTTGATTCTGTTGAACTATTTTTCTGTGTTGTAGAATATATGCAGTTACATGTTGTAAATATTTTGACAGGTAACATCTCTCAGTACTCAGAAAGGAGGAATAATAAAGGTAATGGCTCAGTCTATTACTGCTTTTTGCATAGATGGATTGAAAATTGAAAATCTGTACTGGGAGGGTGCTATAAAAAGGAGGCCAAAGTTGATCTTTCCTAGCCCTTTTATAGCTGAATAGTGAATTTTTAGAATGTAATTTATAGTGACAGCAGCAAACCATAAATGTTTGGAGGAAGAAAAAGCAAGCACTACCATTGCTCTTCATCATTTCCAGTGTGAAGTTTAAACTTAAGCAGGACTACCATTCAATTAAGGGAGTCCTGTTTCTTCAAGATATCTGTTGGGTTTTGTTGCTGACTCTTATCAATAGACTGCACTTGGTTTGAGACTTATGTATCAGTGAAAAACAACCAGATATTCCTAAGTCAGCACAGAGGTAGAAAGATGAGAGACAGTACACACAAATGAGGGGCAGAGAGAGAGAGATTTTGCAGCATTGAGTCTCCTGAGCAAAAACTGGCCCATTAAGATAATTTTGGGCTCATGCAATAATTTTTTTCTCATGTATGAAAATTATCTGCCTACTGACAAGGAATTTAAAACAGCTAACATTAGTAGCTAACTAACAAGTACCATTACTTCTATTTATTTCTGGGTCTGTATTGCAAATAAATGATGCTACTATGATATCGTAAAGTGCTCACCATGCATTAGCTGTTGTACAAAATTGGACTGAGATATGGTCCAGAGTGTTCACAAACCCAGAAGGCTTGTAATCATACTGCAAAAAGATTGTTTCACTTCCCTCAAGCATCCACATATATCTTTTTTTAAAAAAGTTTTTCCTGTTATTTTGGCTGTTAAGCTCCTGGATGGAGGTGAGAACTGAAGGGAGAGGATAATGCTTGACAAAGAACAGTGTGGTTTAGAAAACAACAGTTAAGGATAAATGTTTGTTACTTTGAAGGACAATTGGTTAAGATTTTTTGCAGCTGTTGAACAAGGACAATATTGTTGTTGTTGTTTGTTGGCCAGTATGCTGTACCTGCTATATATATAGCAGTTAAGTAACCTAGTTGAGTTGTCAGCTTTGTCCTGTTGTGACATGTAAGCAAGATCCAATAGCTAGTGAGATAAAGTTGCCATTATGAGTCCATCCACCTATTGAGATTCACAATCAAACAGTTCTGGGAAGCACAATTCAGAAAGGACATTCAGAAACTGGAGCGTGTCCAAATGAGGGCGACTAAAATGGTGAAGGATCTGGAAACCATGTCCTATGAGGAACGACTTAGGGAGCTGGGGATGTTTAGCCTGGAGAAAAGAGGGTTAAGAGGTGATATGATAGCCCTGTTTAAATATTTGAAGGGATGTCATATTGAGGAGGGAGCAAGCTTGTTTTCTGCTGCTCCAGAGAACAAGACCCGGAACAATGGATGCAAACTACAGGAAAAGAGATTCCACCTCAACATTAGGAGGAACTTCCTGACAGTAAGGGCTGTTTGACAGTGGAACAAACTCCCCCGGAGTGTAGTGGAGTCTCCTTCCTTGGAGGTCTTTAAGCAGAGGCTAGATGGCCATCTGTCAGGGATGCTTTGATTGAGATTTCCTGCATGGCAGGGGGTTGGACTGGATGGCCCTTGTGGCCTCTTCCAACTCTATGATTCTATGATTCTATGAATCTCTAATGTTTGAATATTTGTATCTATTAAAACGGGGTTAAGGTTCTCTTCCACTCTTTTCTCCAGCTATTTCCCTGACACATTGGTACACATTGTCATAGATATGGCATTGAATGCCATCCAGCTGATTGGATTTTATGCTGAAATATCCCCTACCACTTCACTGGACACACCAAAGGATTTCATTGCTACCATGGCAACTATGGACCTGTTTCAACTAATATCTAGCACTACATATGTAGCTGGGTATACTCTTGATTCCCCCTGCCCCCCGGAACAGGGATGATGAAGATGGGTTTGAAAAACAAATAGCTATCTAACAGAGTCTGTATTTGTAAACATGTTATACCTCGGCTTGGATAGGGGAACCGAGCAAAATGGCCAGTCTTCAGAAACAAATGGGTCTGGAAAGAGTCCTTAATGCTGTGGGAGATTTTTCCAAAGGCTAGAACAGAACTGTTAAAGAAGAAATTGTTCTTTGCTGTTTTCCTTTCACAAGCACAAGCTCATCCAGAGTTGTTGTTTCAAGCAGTCCAGGAATCTCAGAGTAGTGAGGAAGAACCCTGCTGGCAAAAAAACAAAACAAAACAAAAAAAAAAAAACAAAAACAAAAACAAAACAAAACAAAAAAAACAAAACAAAACAAAACAAAAACAAAAAAATTGCTGAAGAAATCATCCATATCTATTCCCACTTGAAATCCACATTGAGGGTAGATATGAGGGGGTATTGTAAAGTTTTAATTATCACCTTTTAAAAATGTCATAAAGTTTGTTTTGATTTGTAATTGTTAACTTTTCTCTACATAGTCAGCATCCAGATTTACACATTTCCCCCAGCTTTTCTTGACCCTCCTACTATCATTATTGTAGAAGTCTGCAGATTGTGCCTTGAACCACTCTTCCACTTCATGTTATTTGTGTTCTCAAATTGATGACCCCACAATGGATTTTTCATTTGTGGGAACAAGAAAAAGTCACTGCTGTAGTATGTACCAGTGACGGTTTGTCCCTTTGCAAAGTAATCTGTGAGAATGGCTCCACGGCAGTCCCCAAAAACTGAGAGCATGACCTTCTCTGCTGATTTTTGCACCTTTGTCATTTTGGGGAGAGGGGAATCAGCATGCGTCCACTCCATGCTCATGGTTTTGGTCCCTGGATCATACTGATAGATCCAAGATTCATCCATGGTTACCAGACCACCAAAAAAAAATAAAATCTTCTTCATTCTGTTCTAACAGCGTCAACATCTGTCTTGAAAGGTCACACCATGTTTGCTTCTGGAAAGGGGTTAGCAAACATGGAACCCAGTCTGCAGACACCTTAGACATGTGCAGTTCATCATGAATAATTTCCCACACACTACCATAACTGAGACCAGTTTCACTCACGATCATTTGGATGGTTGTTCATCTGTCTACTTTTTTCACTATGGTTGCATTGTCTGTCAGTGATGGTGTTCCAGTTCTTGGCTCATATGTGAGGGACATGTGACCAGTTTGGAAATTCCTTTTCCACCTCACAATAGTGTCATAAGATGGGCAAACGTTTCCATAAACTACCATCACCTCATCATAATTTGCCAGACACTATTACCCTTCAAATGCAGGAACTTCATCATGCTGAAAGCTTCAATCTTCTTCTGCTTCTTACACTTTGTTCACTTCTGGCACAACCTGAAACAAAAATAAATGACACAATAAGCTGTTTTTCTCAACATCATGCACTTAGGGATCAATGATGACACTGACAAAACTTCATCAATATGCCTTAATAATGTGCAGGTGGTAATTATTACTTTACAATATCCTCGTACTGTTACAGTATCTGAACTGAGTATTTCTACCACTTTTAGAGCTGAGTTGAAATAGGCATGTTTCCTGTTATGACTACTCAGTAATTTTGTTCAGGTGGTATTTCAGTTTGTTCAACCTGGATAAGTGCTTGGAGAAGTGAGGCCATCAACTTGCTCTTTATCTTCCATGTATACTGGCAGATTAGAGCTGGTTTGAGGAATTCTGCCAGTTGGGTGGTGGAGGTTTGTCTCTGCAAGTGGGATTTGTTTCACTTCTTCTAAAAGAAGCATCTTAAAGATCTCTGTTGGAGATGTTTGCACTGGATGCCAGCACCCTAGATCACCATGAGCCAATTATAGTAACGTCTTAGATATGTGGTAGCAACACCATTCCAGCATCTTGGATAAAACCAATTACTGATTACTGATTTCAGAGAGGATCAGACCTAGTTACCTTGCTGGATGTCAGAAATTAGTCAAAAAGAATGCATCCCTCATGATTCTTCTGGCCCTATTAGTGGCATTGCATCATGATATCTCTCTCAGTTGTGGGATTTGGAGACACAATTTTGTGGTAGTTCTGGTCCTATTTGTGTGAAAGTTCTCAGAAATTGGTACAGGGGTGGAGCAGGGGAAAGAACAGGTTAGGGGGATGCTCTTCAGCCTCAAGGCTATTAACTATGAGCTTCTGTAGGGTGCTGTGCTATCACCACTATGCTATCTCTTTCTTTCCCAACTGGTGCCAAGGAGGGTACAAAAGTCCTAAATCATTGTCTGGATTCACTGAAGCATTGTTTTTGGCTGCATAAGTTGAATTGCAGACCAAGCAAGACAGACATTCTCTTACTTGGCAGGAAAGCCAATTAATTTATGACAAGGTTATATTCCCCCTGAAAGACCCCAGTTCACAGCTTGGGGTACTTCTGGACTAGCCTTTGTTTCTGGCAGGTTTGGTTGCTGCTGTAGCCAGGAGTTCCTTTTCCTAACTTTGGCTGGTGTGCCAGCTGTGATCCTTCCTAAGTACATTTAGCTGCAGTATTTCATGTCTTAATTACTGGTCAATTAGATTACTATAAGGGGCTCTACATGTGGCTGCCTTTGAAGCTATAGCTAGTACAAAATCAGGTGGCCACACATTTGTCTGGTGTATACTTGAATCAACTACACTGACTTCTGATATGTTTCTGAGCTCAAATAACGTTGTTGATTTTGACATACAAAATGTGGGGCCAGGATATCTGCAAGACTACCTTTTTCTTCAGTATGAGCCTGTCTGTCATGGCCAGCCAAGAGCCGGTCTCAGAGGATGAGAAGGAGGATGTAGCTCCTCTATTTCTGCAAGGGGAAATTGAGGCTACAGCAGGTGCTAATCCTGCTCTGCCAGATCCCAGCTGTGACTTCCCAGCCCCAGAGGAGGAGGCTCAGCCAGGTCCTAGTGCTGGAGGGAGTCCTGCTGAGGCTCAGCAGCCTAGTGGTGACTCTGGGGAAGAGCTAAGCCTGGAGGTGCTTTCCTTTAAGCAACGCAGGGCTGAGAGTGCTTGCGTGCATCGGTCCAAGAGAATTGCTGAGAGACAATTAGCAAACAAGCCTCAGCCGGCACCGAGAGTCTCCTACTTAACCACCTGGGAGATGTTGACTCGGTGTCAGAGTTTATTGCAGTTTCCTTCTGGGTGATTACTGTCAGCACTGGCTTCTTGCTCCCTTGAACCCTTTTCTTTGGAATGGACTGGACTTTTGCTATCTTCTGGCTGCCCTAACCCGAACTGACTTTTGTGGACTCTGGAATTCTGACCTTGGCTTTGGTGTGCTTCTTGTGGACTTCTTGGTGTGCTTCTGTGGACTATCCAAAAGGTCTGTAGACTGCCTTTTAGATCCTTTCTTGCTACAACACCCTTAACAGCATTTGTTTGGACTTGTGCTGGCTGTAGTCCAGGACACTGTCTGCAATTTGGTATCCTCAATGGAGGCTCTGTGATACATCTCTCATTACCTGTTAGCATGAGTAAACAAGACAGGGCTTTCTCAGGTGCAGCACCTTCTGGTAGAATACCAAGACTAAATTAATCTGCATGACCTGTAAGCCTTATAACAAGTTTTTGGGGTTAGTTTTGGGGTGGTTTTCATTGCATGGCTTTTGCAAATAGGTTTTTAAAGAAAAGTTCTAATGTGTATAGAAAGAATGTTTTTTATCTATCATTATTTATTTTATTCATTGATATCCTGACTTTCCCACAGTATTGGGACTCAAGGTAGTATCTCTTGCACATGTCTTTGGGAGACTTAGCAGATGAAGAAGTGATAAATCTTTCTAAGAAAGAAAATAAAGAAAAATTCATTCCTTTTTGATTTCAGTGTTTTAGAGGTCCTTTGCTTTTTCTTTTTTTGGTAGAAAAAAGTCAATATATTGATCCTCCCTTCTTGTTTAAATGGACTATGACACTGTAAAACAGAGCCTGAAATCTTTGGTTTTGGTATCATAGTCATTATATCTATGTGCAAGCAAAGCTCTGTGCAAAAAGATATAACATGCTGTACAGGTGAGTGCTCCCAAAAATACTCAAGTCGTAAGTTGACTAGGAAGGAGCACTCAAGACACTTCTGAATTATTTAGTTCTGCATGTTATCCTTTAAAAGCTTTTAAAAAAGCACTCCGCAAATACTTCTGCAATGTCAGCAAGTCATTATTCTCAACAGGAAATGAGTTGAAACTGAAAGATCTACAGTAAGAGACAATATGTTAACTGGAGATGTGCATTAACTGTCTTGAACTCTTATTTTTTACTACTTTAAAATTAGTGGATTAATGAATTTTATCTTTACAAGCTTGACATATTGCCTCCTCCATACGTTTTGTCTTCCAACATCGAGATTAGTTTTTATGAGCCAGTATGGCTGACATTCAAAGAGTGATATGAGGCATCTTCATAGACATTTAGGAGATCATCACATGATCTTCATCCTGACTGCAAAAACATTAGTTAAAGGAAATGGATACATACTGGTTTGGGAGCATTCACTATTTCACATCTCTTCAATGGTGCAACTGAAGATGCTCTTGCCATCAAGGGTCCCTTGTGCTTTCAATGTCACCTTCTTGCCCTATGTCTTATCCAGTATGCCTTTTGTTTATTTTTATTTTTACTATAGTTCCAACATTATGCTAATGCATTTTAATTTAAAAGAAAAGAAAAGAAAAAGAGAGGGGAAGGAAAATAGCATGCTTGGAAATAAGGAGGGGGAAGGAAGACAAGGGGCAGGAGAAGACACTCATAACACATGACTGCTAATATTCGAGTTGTGGTGGCAACATTTCACACCTGTGGAATATTGTGACAGCATCATGATTTGGAGTTTATTGACAGGTTTTCCCCATCAATGAAAAGGAGAACTCTTAACAACACCTCAAGGGCAAAGCAGTGATGAAACAGAGATAATATTGTGCATTAACTGTTTTTAAAGTGACACTCTAGCTTAATAATTGGTTTTAAAGCCTCTTGTGATCATCTCCGTAGTTTATTGTGTGTCATTGAACAGCAGTCTCCCAGTCAGTACTGTAGTTCAATGATACTACAGAATTTTCTCCATTTCTAAACATGGTTAAACTGCTGTTTGTAAAACAACTACAAACTTCTACAGTCACATGCATCTGTGAAATTAGATGTTTGTTCCTCTTCTTGAGTGTCTTACAGGGGGTTGATAATTATATGTGAAAATGCATGTACCATATCATTTGTAGTATTTCACAAGTGTTTCCATGTCAAAAGTGCATGATTTTGATTTATGATTTAGGAGTCATCCTTGACTGTATTCACAAAGGTGTTTAAATAACATAGCTTTCTGTGTACTGTATATATCCAAGTATTATAATTTCAATTTCTATTTTTTTAAAAGTTTACTAAGGGATAGATCCATAGATACTTAAAACAGATACACCAAAATCAGTAGAAATTAAAGTAATACTGAGCACCAATATTCTACATTGGCTACATACTTACAAATGTGTAACTAAGGACAAAAAAGATGGCCTGCTTAAGCTGGCTTCGTGCTGGCTCGGAGGTGTGGCATTTAGATGTGCCAGACAAAATCTGCACTGGCAATTAAACGCTGGCCAGCTTCTATCCAGCTTTTGGGTGTGGTGTTTTGACATCACCTACCCCAGAGGCAGTGAAAATCTGGGCCCAGATGCAAAAGGTTGGCTATTTTTCTACACCAAATAGGAGCAGATCCTGACTAGATTGGGGTTGTGCATCTGTTTGCCATGGCCCTGATCCAGCCTAAAAGGGGTGGCTCCAAGCTACCCTTTTTTGGCTGTCTCAGCCCTAGGTAACATCTCCTGGCCTGACACTTCTGCCCTCAGTGAACCTATAATGGCCAGTAGGTAAATCAAAATGAAAAGGATCTGTTCACCTGCTGGTCAGGGCAAAACAAGGAAGACATTTCTTTCCTTCTTTCACCAGTGAATGAAAATGTGACAAGGAATTGCTACTGGGGTCCTGCTTTTGATTTCCATAGCCTTTGTCACTGGTGGGATGGGGACAGAAACATAATTCTCATTGTGCCCCCAAAGGTACCTAAACAGATTTTTTCTTTCAATTTGGCTGATGGCTATTAAAGTGGGTTGAGCGGGACATTCACATAGTCTTATAGTATGACTACAGTCTGCCCTCTGTATCTGTGGACTTGCCATGCACAGATTTGAGCATCCATGCATGGCAAGTCTTTGGGTGGGGGTGGCAGAGGAGGAGGAGGAAGAAGAGAAAGGGCAAGGAAGATGAGTGGAGGGAGTAAGAGGAAGAGAAAGGAGGGGGCAGGGAAGAGGAGGAGGAGAAAGGAGGAGGAAGGAAAATGAGGAGAAAAAGGAAGAAGAACTACGGTGGTGGCAATGGGACAGGGGAAGAGGAGAAGAGGAAGATGAGGCAGGGAAGAGGAGGAAAAAAGGTAGCCCCCACCTGCCACAGTGAGAGTGGGGAGGTTGGCTTCAGGGGGGCAGGGGGCAAAGTGCCATTGTCCTTAATGGTGTGCATCCACATAGCTGCACCACCATTGAGGTCAATGAGACTTGAGCATCCTCAGAGTTTGGCATACACCGGTGGATCTGGAACAGATCCCCCGTGGATACTGAGGGTCCACTGTAATTTATTGGTTTTGATTATGCCTTCAAGTCATTTCCAATTTATGGTAACCCTAAGGTAAACTGATCTTGGGGTTTTAATGATGAGATTTGTTCAGATAAAGTTTTGCTTTTGCCTTCTTCTGAGTCTGAGAGAGTGCAACTTGCCCAAGGTCACCAAGTGGTTTTCCATGGCCAAGCTGGAATTAAGAGTTGTAGTCCAGTTACACCACACTGGATCAATCACTATACCACACTGGATCTCATAACGACCTAGTCTTACTGAATAAAGAGTAGTTACAGATCTGTCACTAGGAATTGGATTACAGCCAAAAAACTTAACTCCCACTGATTTCAGTGGTTTACTCTGACTATGTCTGGACCCAACACATTGGCTATGCAAACAATAACAGCAACATGAAAGTTAACGGGAAAGGATTTCATATTGCCTTTCACTAAAACTGTAAATAAATCTCAGTCTAAATGAAACACAGCACATGAATCATAACTCATAATGAGGTATTATTTGTCTGCATAACGTCAGAGCATGCTGTCATTTCAGAATTTCTGCTTAGAATTAGGTGGAGTGTATTAAATCTCTTTATGCTGGACTTTGGGTTTTTTCATTTTCTTTTCTTTTTTCACCAAAAGTTCCAAGGTTATATGAGGATCTTCAGTTGAGCTAATAGCAATTTCTGTATTTGGTTTTTTGTTTTGTTTTATTTACTTTATGTTGGAATCACCTTGAATCAGAGGAACACTCTTTATTTTTCAAGGAATGAAAATGTTATACTATTTTCAATACACTTTTGATGACAGCCTCCACCTCCTGGCATAACTGAACAAGATGGTCAAATGATAATGAGAAGAAGGCAGATGGTAAGAGAGGCAAGCTTTATCGGTTATTGGGATTCATTGCATATAGAAGACAGTTTAAATGCTCCAGAACTCTAAGAGAAACCTGGAGAAATGAAGTACTATCTTCTTCAGTATTCATGACAGGTTCCTTATCTTCCTTACCCTTTTACGGAGTTGTCATTGCCTGTTATTTAGACAGATGGTCTTGCCATTTGAAAATGAAGTAGGGTAATGGTTTATAATAACCTATGGTGGCAATTATATTGCATCACATAAAATATATGCCACCAAGGAGAAGGATAATGAAGAAATTAGTGTGACAGATGAAAGCAACATGTTTGTTTTAATAGAATATTGAGTGATTATTGAGTAGGGACACAAGCGCTAATGCAAGTCACTTATCAGTTGCTGAGTTTTGTTGATAAGGTACACATGTTAGAGTAAAATTCTTAGCACTGGTAATTCACAAATGTTGGGCCTGTTCTCTGGAATCACCAGTGGATTCCAAAACAGATGTACATATCAAACCTGTGTACAAAACCTATATCATAGGAGAATAGGAAACTGCCTTACTAAGTGTACTCTTGGTCACCACAACTAGGACTGTTCATTCTGAAAGACACTGCCTCTCCAAAGGATTCTTTACTAGCTCCACCAGGAGTTCCAAGCACTAACCAGTCTGGATCCAACATAGCTTCCAAAATCAGATGAACCTGGGTGTGTTCTTATCAAAGCAAGACTTAAAAACCTGTCAGATGTCAAATCCCTACCACTTAACTGTTTCCAAGTCAGAAGGAAGAGGCACTTCACTGAAGTTTTCTTTTGAAGTTGTTTGTCTGAAAAATCCCATTAAATTGAAAGCATTCCATCCACAGATTTTATTCACTTTAGTTTTCTAGCAAGATTTTATGTGTAGTGAACTGGAGGTTTTGTTTCAGGTGTAAGCAGCAAGAAACATGTAGAAGATGTTTACAATGTTAGATTTTTTTTAATATAAATAACCATCCAGAGTAACCAGGTGCAGCTATTCTGAATAGTAAAAAGTTTATTATTCCAATAGAGAGTTGAGGGGGAAGACATGACAGTTTCCTAGATGCTTAGTAACTAAAATTGCACTTAGATTCCATAGATAAAACTGTTTCTAGTAATGTATTTGTCTAACCACCCATCATTTCATGAAGGATAAATATATAAATATATTCAGTCAAAGGATGTGAGGAAAGCCCTCGTCCTATCTGGTTGGTCAAAATACCAGTGCTATTCAACATTTTTATCAATGACTTGTATGGGCATGCTTATCAAATTTGCAGATGACATCAAATTAGGAGGACTAGCTAATACCCCAGAGGAGATTATCAAAATTCAAAATAAAAGCTGGGCTAAAACTAACAAAATGAATGTCAACAGGGAGAAATGTAAAATACTGCACTTAGGTAAAAAAAATAAAAATGAAATGCATAGATATAGGATGAGGGACACGTGGCTTAACGAGATTACATTTGAAAGGGATCTAGGAATCTTAACTGACCACAAGTTGAACATGAGTCAACAGTGTGATGCGGCAGATAAAAAGGTCAATGCTATTTTAGGCTGCATCACTAGAAGTATAGTGTCTAGATAAAGGGAAGGAATAGTGCCACTCTATTCTGCCTTGGTCAGGGCTCACCTGGAATATTCTGTCCAGTTCTAGATACTTGGTGGAAAAGAGTTTGGGACCAATGGCTGATGGAGAAGCCATAAGATAAAATGAAATGTAACTTAGGGGGCTGTACAGGTTGGGGGATGTAGGCTGCAGCAGACAAACCCTGTGGCCTCTGCGAGGCTTAAAAAGAACCTGTTCCAGGCGGCGGGGGGGGGGGGGGGGGGTTCTGCCATGTGCAGGGCGCCATTGGAATCCTCATGCGAAACAATGATATCTGCATGGCATGGCGCTGTTTGGGTGCCATGCTGTGCGGACATCATTGTGCCCCATATGGACAGGTGCGTACAACCATGGTGCTTGCATGGTGGTTGTAGTGCTGGGCACGTGCAGATGCCCAGCCCTACAAGACCCTAACATCAGCCCCAGACCAGCACAAAGCACCAGTCTGTACTGGGCTTTAGTACAACAAAGCCAAAAATCTTTTTATGAAAAATGGCTTCCTTTTATTTATTTTGTTAACACATACATAACTGTCCATCCGCCATTTTGCCATGTGTCATTATGTTCTGATTTTTTCAAACAGTTCAATCTGTATAGGATTATATATGTGTGATGCTAATGAATGTCCATTTTTATAATTGTAATATTTTGTGGATTTTTGGCTACTTGTTATTGCTTTATTTATTGTGTAATTTTAATAAATTTAATATTAAAAAAGAAAGGTGGCAGGACTGCTGTGGGGATGAAAAGGATGGAAGAAAAATCATCAGCCAAAAGGACTGACAAAGGCCAAGAGCTGTTCCTGTGTTTGTAACATTCACCTTGGCTTTAGGCAACATCTTTCTTCCTGTCTTTGTCTCCTAATGGCCATCCATCACTAAAACTGATCTTATCATTATCCCCCAAAGTTTTGCATTTCTGTTACTATTCACACATACTGTGCAACCTGCTCATTCATAGTTATAAAGATCTGTTCCTACACACTTCACTCCATGCAACTGATGAAATAGACTTGAGTCTATGAAAGCTTATGCTACAACTTCTATCTCTCAGTTAGTCTAAAACGGGCTATGAGATCCCTTGTGGTGAAATGGGAGAGTTATCCTCATAGCATCCTGCATAGCAGGAACCTACAGAAAACCAACTCCCATGTGGTTAAATCCTTCATATAAAATGCTTTCAAAATTTTACCATGTGTTTTATCAGTGGCAAACAACTTGTCTGGCATGTCTACCACAAGTGGTAACAAGTATGAGATCACTTTGCCTTTTATATAATATTCTGCAGCATTATAGTGCACAGATTTCTTATTGCTTGGAATGGTTTACTTCTTAGCCTAGTGAGTCAAGGAGCAGGCACCGGCACAGCACAGCTGAAGCAGTCTGGTGTTTAGTGTACAACAAAGGTCTGTTGTTGTGTATCTTTTAATAATCTGAATGTTTTATAGAATTATAAAAGAATAAGGCTCAGTACAGACCGGCACTTTGCGCTGGCCTGGGGCCAAAATTAGGGCCCGTTAGAGCAGAGCATTCACATGCTCTTGAACGTTACCGCATGCTGCAGATGCCAACTTGTTGCATTACCATTTACATGGGGTGCACCATGATTATGTGCCTTGAGCGCCGCATCCAAACGGTACGATGCATGAGGGACATCATAGTCATGTTTTGCGGATCCTTTTTTGAGCGGATTGTTGCTGCGCTTGTGTGGTTGCCACTGCAACAATCCGGGGGAGAAAAGGGCAGCCTCTGGTCGCTCCTTTCTCTCAGTCTGTACAGCCCCTTAGTTACCTAATAGCCTCCCTTCTATCATGCATAAATAACACATATTAGCTAATGCAGGAAATCACTTCTAATTTGCCTTTTGTTCCACTTCCAACACATGTAGTACTTTTATGTAGAAGATGGAAGAAGTGGCTGTCATTATATCATCTGATAATTCCTTAATTTAGTGATGAGAGAAAATTATAATTGGAGAATTATGGTTGGGGACTCCAGAAAAGTATGTTTCCTTAAATTTTGGCAATCTCTGAGTCACTGGAAGTAGAATCCACAATCACCCTCCTAAGACATTATGGTTCAGTGCCACCCTTCTTGGTTTCCTCTTCTTTTCCATGTTTCCTGAAGCTGTGTGTGTGTGTGTGTGCACGTGTTTTTTTCCCCCATGTAGAAACTCGGACATGGTGGCTCAAGTAGTTAAGAGGCTGACTCTGTTGATTGCAAGATTGGCAGGTTGACAGTTTGAGGCCCAGGTGCTCCTGTCACTAGTCCCAGCTTCTGCCAGCCTAGCTGTTTGAAAGCTTGCAAATGTAAGTATATAAATAGCTACCACTTCAATGGGGTGATAAACAATATTCTGTGCAGTCATGCTGGCTACATGATCACAGAGTTCTCTTTGAAGATTTTCATACTGTATCTGCTCTTAAGTGCTGGTAAATCATCCCTCAAACTTTGAAGAAGCGTGTGTGTTTGTGAAAATCTGGCACACTTCTTCATTGTTAGGGAATCATTGGCTCCATCTAGAGTTACTGAATTGTTTTAGGAGAGAGAATTTCCTCTGGAAACTTTGCATTCAGAGGAAATGCCCTCTCCTGGAACAATTCAGTGACATTAGAGAGAGCTGATGATTCCCTCACGATGAGGAAGTGCACCAGGATTTCACATGCCTGTGCTTCCTAAACATTTGAGAGGTGATTTACCAGTGCTTAAGAGCTGGTCTGAAAACCTTCTTTGAAAATGCTGGCTCTTTGGCTTAGTAATGGATATAAGCACCACCCCCTACATGGCTTGACAATTTTGTTAAAGGGGAATACTTTTACCTTTACCTAGAAACTGGTAGTGAGGAGTGTTTAAATGAATGCTTCAAGATAGAGTTAGCTATCACTGCTAACAATCTACATTGTCTTGCAATTTAGTCTTTCCCTCTCTAATGCTTTTTATGGACAGAAAACAAGATGGAAGAAATACTGGCTAAACATAGAAGCATTGCAAAAGGAAGATAATGATATTTGGAACCTTCATAAATTATAATGAATAGACAAGGTAATTGCACATAAATGCATCAACTGGAAACACCCCGGATTTCTGATTTTCGGCATCCAAGCCCTGAGCTTCAATTGCCTATTTGAATTCTGGACAATATAGCTTTTTAGTGACTCGTTGATCAGGAAGAATAAAAACATGGCAGAGAAAGCCATTAATAATGAATTTGCCAAAGTGTTCCAAGATTACAAGAGTGTTGCAAACACACGAACAGATTTTGGTCTTTGTCAGTCCTTTTAGCTGGTGATTTTTCTTGCATCCCATTCATCCCCACATCTCCCCTGCCACCTTTCTTAAAGCTTCATAGGTTTTTGGAAAATGTGTCAGACACCTGCTAGATAGGGGAGCAGGCAGTGGTGAAGCTCTCCAAAATGTCTTTGTAAACCATCTGTGAAAGTCTCAAAATAGTCAAAGTCAAAGATAAATGAATGCATATCATACACATTGGTAAATTTGAGCAGATAAGTTGAAAACAGATTGTCTAGAGGTGCTAATATACTGTATCTATACAGCAAATAAAACCCTTTATTTTGTCAAATTTTTAAAAACATCTTAAAAACCAAGTAAAAGCCATTATTTGAACATTAGTTTATGAATGACCCTTTTGAAATTAAGTTAATTCTATATTTCCTTCTTCTACTTGGTTGCAGAGATTTTCCTGGTTCCCTCCCCTTAATATACAAAGTGTGCAGGTAGAATCACATAACAGTTTTATCATTTGTTACAAAATTTTTAAACACCCCTCACAGAATACAAACCACAAATACAGCACTGTTTGTAAACATGGCTCTCTATACAGTGGTGCCTCGGGTTACGAAATTAATTCGTTCCGCCGCCGCTTTCGTAACCCGAAAAGCATTCGCAAGCCGAAATGCCATAGGCGCTAATGGGGAAAAGCCGCGATTTCGTGCGAAAAAGCCGAAAAAAGCACCAAAATTTTTTTCGTAACCCGAAAAAACATTCGTAACCCGGAACAATTATTTCCTATGGGATTTTTTCGTATCCCGGAAATTTCGTAACCTGGGTATTTCGTATCCCGGGGTACCACTGTATTTTAGTTTTAGTTTCCGTAGCTGTGATTTATAGATTTGTTTTCTGCCTCTTAGTTCTATCAAAAAATACAATTGATTTTCAGACACTTCCTGTGTACAGTTTGTGTTTACAAGACCAAAAATATCTGAGACAAATTTTGTCCAAACAAATCTATTGTTTGTTTGCTAATGGCCATTGTCTTTTTATCCCACTATAACATATTGAAACCAAACAACAACAAACAAACAAACAGAAAGGAAAAACCAAACAGCAATAACACTAACACCTCTATTGCCCCTTCTGATTCCCAACAATTAACCAAACAAAAAGAAGGAAAAAGGAATAGTATTGAACTGGTCCTTATTCACACCTTCTGCTTTCATACAAATCATAACATTCTAGCAACAGAATCCATACAATGATACCATAGAGAACATCCAAATCAATCCTTTCCTTTCAAATGAAACCTATTTTAACCATTTTGCTCTATAGTTCTCTGAAACTTTATTTAATATCAGCATTTTCATCATTAACCTATTGAGTGAAAAGAGGCCATCTTAAATAACATGGTTCTGATTTCACTTTTCCTTTGTTCAGTAAAATATTATAAGGCCTTTTCCCCCCCAGAGTAGCAATGAATCATGTTTGATTCTGTATGGATTCTGTTGCTTGAATGTTATGATTTGTATGAAAGCAGAAGGTGTGAATAAGGACCAGTTCAATACTATTCCTTTTTCCTTCCTTCCTTCCTGTCTGTCTGTCTGTCTGTCTGTCTGTTGTGACCATTTCTGACATCCTTGAGCTACTACCAATAGGGTCAATTGGTGAACCAGGATTCTAAGGCTGCATCCACACTGCAGAAATAATCCAGTTTTACACCACTTTGCCATGGCTCAATGCTATGGAATTCTGGGAACTGTAGTTTTGTGAGACATTTAGCCTTCACTATCAGAGAGCTCTGGTGCCACAACAAATTATTGTTCCATAACATTGAGTTTTGGCAGTTAAAGTGGTTTCAAGGTAGATTATTTCTGCAGTACAGACGCAGCTTAAGAAGCAAAACTGAAGTATTCTGGTTCTCAGTAGGTCAGCTCTGTCTATGAGAAGGGAGGCTCAGAATTCTGAGTGGATCAAGGAAATATAGCACGTGTAAAGCAAAGCTAGCCTTGCTGCTAATCTTCAATGACAGTGGAATTCTCATGAGATCAGAAAACATCTCTGAATTCACTCCAGGCATGTTTTTAAGTATCTCCTGAAAGCTTAAATCAAAAAGAAAAAAAAAAGAATACAAAAACTGTTGAGAGATAGTTCAGTAACTAGTTAATACTAGTAACACTATTCAGTCTGATTTCACTGAATTCACACAGTTAGCAGCTCTTCTGTGCAATGAAACATGTCTTAAATTACAATGTTGTGATGACAGGAATGCATATGATCATGTTGTTGAAGAAGCTAGAAAAAAGTTGGGGGGCATTTAAAGGATAGCACTGACAGAAAGGCAGTCCTTTGTAACACCCTTGTTTGCTATTGACACTTCAAAATAACCCCTACTAAGAAGAAATGGCTTACCTTAAGGCTAAGTTAAAGTATGGGAATGATCCTGTCCTTTTTCTTTGACACTGTGCTTTACATTTCTAGCCACTTCACCACTTTTCTATGAAATTGGCATGCTACCATGATATCTAGTCTGTTGTCAAAATCCAGTTAATAATTCAATCAACAAATAAGTAAATAATTTTGATTTGGTTTGGTTTTAGAGTTTATATAGCTTAAACGCAATTGCTAGCTCCAATAGGAGGCCTATTGGGTCAATGGGATTTACATAAATGTTGATTTACCATTCATCAATTGATTCTAATTTAGCTGGAACTAACATTAAAAGTTATCATTTTAATAACTGTATTAACAGTGTTATTTTGAAATAACATAAAAACTTAAAAGCTCTGTCAAAGCCCCTTAATCAAGAACATTTTTTCTGTACAAATGTATGGTACAAATAAAGGTAAAGGGATTCCCCTTTGACAAGGTTGTCAAGTTGTGTCTGACTGTAGGTGGCGGTGTTCATCTCCATTACTAAATTGAAGAGCCAGCATTGTCAAAGACTACTCTGTGGGTCATGTGGCCAGCATGATTGCACAGAACACTGTTTACCAACCCACCAAACTGGTACCTATTTATTTACTTGCATTTGCATGCTTTTGAACTGCTAGGGAGGCAGAAGCTAGGACTAGTGATGGGAGCTCACTCCATCATGCGGCACGAGAGCCTTGAACTGCCAAACCTTCTGATCTTGCAATCAACAGAATCAGCATCTTAACTGCTTGAGCCATGCATTTATCAATACACCTTTTTTTTTTCAAGAAAGGGTGCTCATATATGTACATTTATTTTGGATTATTTTTCTTTAATTGTGTCTATATCACATGGTTTTACTTGCATTCTGTGCTATATCTGTAAACCACCCGAGAGCCACAGCTGAAGAAAATCTCAAATAGTTTAAATAAATAAATACAATGAGAAAATAAGGCAGAATCCATCCCTGGACAGAGGTAACTGTCTATCTTGATCAGTGAATTTACTGTGAGAAAGCAATTGCTTAAGCTCTGGTTTATAGGAAGTTTGTGTTAGAAAAAGCTAGTGTTTGCAGTAGTTGGATGCATCAGGGAAATACAAAGCTGGGAGGTGTGGAGTCATCTTTTGGGACTTTTCACAGAAGATGCAGTGACATCATTAGCTTCAGTGTAAGGTGAATCCCCATCATGGGGGTTGTGCTAATGCAGTGATGGTGAACCTTTTAGGTTCGCGTGCCAGGGGGTGGGGCTTCTGTTCCCTGGGATGGGGCTGTGTGCTGGGGTGGAGCTTCTGGCCCAGGGGGTGTGGCTTCCAACCTCCATGGGTGGAGCTTCAACCCTCTGGGCGGGGCTTCTCCTCTGCCTTTTTCTCGGCCCCCAGCTGTCTCTCAGAGACAGCTGGGCATTAGCAAAGGCCTGTGAGGGGGCAGAGCCATGGGCATGGCCCCAGTCCTCCTCTTCCTGGACTTTTCTTCACCGCAAAAGGCTCTCTAGAGCCCTTTGAGGATGAGGAAAGGCAAAAGGGGAAGAAGAGGAATGAGCAGGCCCCCTGCCTCCCTCCCCATGGACCTTTCCCTGCCCTCTAAGTGTTCTGTTTTGGGCACTTGGGGGGCAGGAATGGTAAGTGGGAAGGGAGGGAGATGGGCAGGCCCCCTGCCTCCCTCCCTATAGACCTTTCCCTGCCCTCCAGGAGCCCCATTTTGGGCACTTGGGGGGCAGGAAGAGTAAGTGGGGAAGGGGGGAGATTGGGAGGACCCCTGCCTCCCTCCCCATGGACTTTTCCCTGCCCTCTAGGTGCCCCATTTTGGGCACTTGGGGGGCAGGAAGGGTAAGTGGGGAGATGGGGAGGGCCCCTGCCTCCCCCCCACAGACCTCTCCCTGCTTCCAGCTGTCTCTCCAGAGACAGTTGGAGGCCGGCAAAACTACCTGGGGAGGAGCCACTGGGATGCACCGGTCGCTCCTCCTCTCCCCGCCTTTTGCCCGGCCTCTAGCTCTCTTGAAGAGGCAGCTGGAGGCCAGGAAAAAGCTGCAAGGATGAGCCAGAGGCGTGCTCCTCTGGCTCTTCTCTGGAGTGCCCTTTTCTGGCTTCCAGCTGTCTCCGAGAGATAGCTGGAGGCCAGGAAAAGGCAGGGAAGGCGAGGAACGGGCACACGCGTACCTCTTCCACCTTCTCCCTCGCCCCATGCCCAAGGAAATGGCCCAAAGTGCCACTTCCGGCATGCGTGGCATAGGTTCGCCATCACTGTGCTAATGAATAATGGTCCCAAAATACAAGAGTGATGATGCTGGCAATCACCAACTAAAATCCATAAAGTGCTTTCTTTAAGTGAGAAGGTGAAAGCTCTGGACTTAATGAGAAATGAAAAAAAAAATCACGTTCTGAAGTTGCTAAGATCTATGGTAAGAACAAATCTGTCCATGAAATTCTGATGAGGGAAAAAGAAATTTATGATAGTTTTTCTGTCACACCTCAAACAGCAAAAGTTAAGTCCAGAGTGTATGATGAGTCTGTAGCTAAACTGAAGTTAGACTTAAATTTGTGGGTGGAAAACATGGCCAGAAAACATGTTCACACTGATGGCAAGATATTTGATCAGAAAGCAGTGAGCCTGTATGAAGATTTCAGCAGGGCATCCCCTTGAACAATTGCCACCAAGCCATTTACTGCAGGTAGTAGATAGCTGCACAGATTTAGAGAAAGGCATGGGCTAAAAAGTGTCAAACTGAGTGAAAATGCTGCATCTGTCAATTAAGAAGTTGCTGCCAAATTTCTCAAACAGTTTAAGAAGTTGATTCAGGAGAAATAATGTCATTGCCAGGCAATCAAAGTGGCATACAAATTAAACTACATCCATATATATATAGTGCCCCCCCCGCTTAAAACAAGATTAAACAGTATAAGATTAAAAACAAGTGTACTTCTCAGAAGTGTGTACTTCGTCAAGGGACTTTGGTTTTTCTTCACCGTGAATGAGTTTGTAAAAATCAGAGCAACTTACATTAGCCATACCTCAGAGGCTTTCTGATATCAATATCACCATTGTCATCATCACACTGTCATTGTCCAAGCAAGGCAGACCTGTTAGCATCCAAAGCACCAAAAATACACAGAAATGTACTTTGAAAAGTCAAACTTTGCAAAAAAAAAGTACTTGAAATGGCAACTCATCACCAGCTCTTTCTCCTCCTCCTTCTCCTCCTCCTCTTCTTTCCCTTTGGTGCCAAGAGCCCTTTCCCCTCCCCCTGGCCCAGAGGCCTCCTCCACTCCACCTCCTCCTCCGCCTCCTCATCCTCCAAGGCTTATTGAAGCTGGCCAATGGCAAACTGGGTCTGGAAACAGTCCCGCCCCAGCTCTTCTGCCATTGGCCTTCCTCCTCCTCCACTGGGTGGCGCGGCTGTGCCGGCATCAGCTTACGCCCGCGCGCAGAAGGAGGTAGAGGAGGCTGCCTGGGCAACTGCTGCGGGTGGCGCACGTGCACCTGCATGGTGCGGCGTGATGGAGAAGGAGGTGGGTGGGTGGCATGGCCATGCGGAGGAGGCGGAGGAAGGCAGCGCGGCCGCACAAAGGAGGCGGGGATGGAGGTGGTGGTGGAGGAGGAGATGGGCGGCGCGTGCAGCCGCTCGCATTTGCAGCCGCGGCAGTGGCCACTGACCGCATGAGCGGACTTGGCCCAGAGGCCGGGCCCCAAGCCAGGATTTGGCGGAACCGGGACGGGACCGGACTGGTACCGCCAAAACCGGTAGAATCCCGGGCGCAGCTGGGATATGGCATCCCTACTTTGGAGGCATGCTGTTTAAATGACACACTCATCTTAAGAGGCCAGAAGCTGCACCAAAACTGCACTTTAGTCCTTAGGACTGGAGCCTGGCATTGGCACAGCTTCCGATTTCTTAGGACGCATGCAGCATTTAAACAGCATACCTCTAAAGTGACCTTAAGCAGCGTTATTTTGGCCTGTCTGTTTGGGTTTTTAGTGGGTGAATTTCGGCCAGTTATGTCCTTTCAGCTGACCCACTTCATAGATTTGTTGTGAGGATAAACAGGAAGACCATGTACAGGTCCTTCTGTGGCTGGCAGAAAAAAGGGAAATATAAAAGTAATAAATTAGAGTTGAAAACAATAAGAAGTACCAAAGAGATAAATAAGGCTTCATTTCAAGTCACTGTGCATAAAATTAGCAGTCAGGTTGAACCTAATCAGTCTGGTGTCTTGTTAAGTACTGCTCCTTTTTTAGCTATACATGTGTCAAATTGCTCCTGCACTTCAAAAAATGGGACTGCACTACTTGATTTGATTCAAAAATGAAAACAAAACAAAACAAAACCCCACACATGAGAAGAAGAAAAAATGAGCTTCATTGAAGGGATAAAAATAATGATGCCTATCCTTCCATCTGTTTAGTGCAGTAACAGCTAAGATGCCAAAATATCTGAATGAGAAGTTTTCAAAAAGAATTTTTAAATTTTAAAGTTAAGGTGGATGATGAAGGATAAATCAGTAGTTCCCTCTAGAAGTGAAGCTGGGGTGAAAATGTATACCAGAAGCAATGTGTGGGTGTATAAGTTGAGAGAAGGTTGGTAAGGAAATTGGTATGCATGCATTCTCATTTCAAATGTGTTTTCTTCCATTTAGCTACTTGGGAAGTAGTGTGGCAATCACTCACAGAACCCTGAAAAACTGGGATCAGTTATTCTGATATTCCAAACAGGATATTTGCATTCACAGGAAAGAAAAATGGTTCATTTTGCAAAGTGCTGTGTGAAATATCATTTTACTGGTATAATATCGTTTTATGATGAGCATCTTCTCCCAGCATGTGAGCTTTATGGATTCAGTTTGATGTAAGCAGTGAATTACTATACTACACACAGCCTGTTGTACTGGTGCCTTTCTTGCTTCAACCAACAAGTAAGAAATATTGTCTGCATGTTAAGTCCAATTAAGGTTGACCTAAAGGGTGTTGTTAGTTTTGTTCACATGCGCAAAGAGTTCACAACATCTGAAATTTTGTGGGGTTTCAACTCAAGTAATACCTTTGTTAGAGCAACTCAAAGGCACAAAATTATCTGTGCAAACTGTAGGAAATACACACATTTCTTCATCAAGCAAGATGTGCTGGTTTGAATTTTCAGATTTGAGTTTTCTAACTTTGTTTTTCAAATAAGAACCATATTTTATTGCTATTCTTTTATTGCCTTGCTCCCAGTGATTAAAAAAAAAGCCATAGGATAGAGGTGGCATGATGTACCAATTTAGACAGTCTGCATACCTGCATATCCTCCAACTGTCCGAGTTTGGCAGAGACAGCCCTGATTAATTCCCATGGAAGCCTAAAATCTTAGATTTGGAAGAGAACACAATGACCATCTGGTTCAATCCTCTGCCATAAAGGAATACACAGCTAAAGCACTCCTGAAAGATGCCAATCCAACTACTGGTTAAAGAACTCCTAAGAAGAATACACCACCTCTGATGCTACTGGTTCAACTATTCAACTGTTGAATATACTATAACCTTGTATTCTGCTGCTCCAGAGGCTAGAACATGAACCAGCAGATTCAAATTACAAGAAAAGAGATTCCATCTTTAAGATACTGTAAGAGCTGCAGTAAAAAAACACTTAGAGAGTGCTTAGTTCACTATGACGTGGTATCGAAATGTAAAGTGCTATTGCAGGGAATCTCTCTCTTTTAATAAGAATCCATCGGTTCATGTTCTAGCCACTGGAGCAGCAGAATACAAGCTTGCTCCATCTTCTACATGTTTTTTCAGATATTTAAGAATAGCTGTTATGTCACCTCTCAGTCTTTTATTCTCCAAGCTAAACATACCCACCTCCCTCAGTCATTCCTCATAGGCTTGGTTTCCAGACCTTTGATCATCTTAGAGGCTGTGCAGACTGCCCCTAAGGGGCAGCCTGCAGCCACCACCAGCTGTGTCTCATACCACTGCCCCAATCTGGCCTTTCCACCATGCAAAAAGGTGTGTTTGTGTTTGTGTTGTTTTTAGATTTTTATCGTCTGTAATTTTAATGGATGGAATTGTTTAATCCTTTTTTAAGGGGGAGGGGGTTGTATATATTACATTTTTTAAAAAGGTTGTACGCCACTTTGATTGTGGAAACAAAAAGTGGGATATAAATTAAAGATTTATTTATTTATTTATTTAAAAGGAGCCACAAAAAGCTGCCTTTTTTTACACCCTGGAAAGGGCACAATAGCCATGACATTGTGACTTTAAGACACTCCTTTGGCCCTGTGTCATGGACACAGTGCCAGAGGAACACCATGATGCCATGCCGCACACCATGTGGAGTGGTACACAGTGTCATGCCACCTTGGGGGCAGAGTTGGGGTGTGCAGCATGTGGACACCATGCCTCGACGCCACTCCACCCCAAGCCGGCCTTAATGGCCAGTGTGCACAGTCCTTTAGTTGCATTTCTCTGAACACATTCCAGTTCGTTTGTATCATTCTTTATCTGTGGTGTCCAGAACTGGACACAGTATTCCAGTTGAAGTCTGACCAAAATGGAATAGAGTGGCACTACTACTTTGCTTGATGTGGACATTATACTCCTGTTGATGCAGCCTACAGTTGCACTGACTTTTTTGGCTGCAGCATCAGTTTTTACTCATGTTTAGCTTGGAGCCTACTAAGACTCCTAGATCCTTTGCACATGTAGTGCTTTCAAGTCAAGTGTCACCAATCCTATATTTGGACATTTCATTTTTTATGCCTAGACATAGTAAAGGTAAAGGTAATCCCTTGATATGAACGTTTAGTCATAGCCAACTATAGTGAGTCATCTCCATTACTAAGCCAAAGAGCTAGCATTGTCTGAGGACTGCTCTGGTGGTCATGTGGCCAGCATGACTGCACAGAACGCTGTTATCTTCTCACCCAAGTGGTACCTATTTATTTACTTGCATTTGCATGCTTTCTAACTGCTAGGTTGGCAGAAGCTGGGACTAATGACAGGAGCTCACCCCATCATGCAGCACTCGGGCCACAAACTGCCAACCTTCTGATCTTTTGATTGTCAGAATTGGTGTCTTGGCCACTAAACCACCACATTCCTAGATGTAGTACGACTGTTAACATTAATTTTGTTAGTTTTGGCCTAGCTTTCCAATCTGTCTAGGTCATTTTGAATTCTGTTCCTGTTCTCTGGGGTGTTAGTTACCCTTCTGCCAATCTGATGTCATCTGTAAATTTGATAAGCAGGCTTTCTCTTGGATTATCTAAGTCAAAGGCTTTCATGGCTGGCATCCACAGTTTTTTGTGGATTTTTCAGGCTATAATAACATATTAAAAAACAATATGAATTAAAATGTATGCAAAAACATTAATCTTAACACTATGTTGAAGACAGAACTGTGAGACACGACACTAGTAATTTCTGTCCAGGATGAAAAGCAACAACTGGTGAGCACTGTCTGGGTTTGGTCTGTCAGCCAATTGCTGATCCAGCTAACTGTAGCACTGTCTAGTCCATAGTTCACCAGTTTTCCTGCAAGAATATTAAGGGAGACTTTGTACAAAGTGTTTCTTAAACCAAAATATACTACAACCACACCATTCCTTTTAATCACAAAGATTGTAATTAGATAGATAGATAGATGGATAGATAGATAGATAGATAGATAGGATTAACTTGGGATGACTTGTTTTTGAGAACCCTATGCTGATTGTTAGTAATCATAGCATTACTATATTCTGTTGTCCCACTTTTTCAGCTAAGTTCAAAATGCCCCAGTTTCTTTCTCCTGCTCTAAGTTTTCACCCTTGTCCATAGCTAACTTCAGTTGCTACAAACTGAGTTCAAAGTGTAAAAGTAGTTTGCACTCAATGAACTTAGTGGGGTGGGGGAGAGGAGAGAAGGGGAAAGAGTCTTACCCTTTTCTGTAGACTCAGGCTAAAAACACATGCTAGCATGTGCATTTTCCCTCATTAATATGTTTTGTTATCTTGACCACATTCTAATGTTGCTTGGCTATACATGTCTCAGTTTTCATTTGTGATATGTTCAAGAATATGGCGCACAGTGTTTCCTCTGCACATCTCAGGACAACATGTAGAGTATATAACACTAACATCTATTTTCCTTTCCATGCTTCTTAACCATCTGCCATCTCATGAAGAAATGTGTTTTGAAAGCTTGCTCAAAGAATGTTATGGCTTTGAGGAATCCTTCCACATCACACAGCTGTAGCAATATGATTTGACTTTGACTGCCATGGTTTCATCCTATGAAATCCTAGGATTAGGAGAGGTATTTTGAATTCTCAGCCAGAGAACTCTAATGCCTCATCAGACTACATATGTCAGGATCCCAAAGAATGTGGCATGGTAGTTAAAGTGAAATTATTGCAGTATAATTCTGTAGTGTGAAAGAGGCCTTGGCCAACTAATCAAAAATATGACCAGAATATGGATTTTGGAATTTGTCTTATGATCAGAGTGGATCCACACATATAGGAGCAAGTAACTAAGAAAACATCTGAACTATTTGAAAACAACTACAAGTGTATGTGGAAAAAAGTAACTCAAGATTTGGATAGATGGACGAAACTGAATTTATCTTTTTTGGGCAGAATAGCTTCAATTAAAATGAATATCCTTCCACAGTTTATGTTTCTTTTTCAAAATTTGCCTATCATTAAAGATGAAAAACCGTTTACATTATGGGAACGGGAGATATTTAAATTTATTTGGAAGGGAAAAAAACCCCGGATAAAAAGAATAATAATGAAGGATCTAAAAGAAAATGGCAGTCTTGGTGTTCCTGATTTGAGGATTTATTACTGTGCATGTGCTTTAGAGTGGATTAGGAACTGGATTAATTTGGATGATCAGAATCTATTAAGGCTGGAAGGCGCTGATCTAAGATATGGGTGGCATGGATATTTGTATTACGATAGGAAAGAAAAACATAATGACTTTGTTAACCATGTTGTTAGAAAATCGTTATATTCAGTTTGGACAAAAATTAAAAAGAAATTCTATACCAAATTACCATCTTGGACTTCCCCACAAGAGGCGTGGGGATATGGCAGAGAACAAGCTAAAAGTACTGTCAGATATAAGAACTTGTTAAGATGGGAAGGTGATAACCCTCAAATAATCTCAATACAACAATTGAAAGATTTGGGCTACAACATGAATTGGTTTACATTTTATCAATTGTCAGAGAGACTAAAGATAGACTTGAAAACATGTGGAATAGAGGAAAAAGAAAATGAGTTGGATAGGATACTAATCTACTCTAAGGAATCAACTATAGCCAAAATATACAAATTATTGTTAAAGAGAGAAACAGAATCTGAAGTAATTAAAGAAACATGTGTAAAGTGGGCACAAAATTTTGGATATCCCATTCCCATAGAAGTTTGGCATAGAGTTTGGGGTCAAGACCTAAAATTTACCGATAGCATGGATTTAAAGGAAAATTTTTACAAGATGCTTTATCGTTGGCATTACGCTCCCAATAAATTAGCAAAGATGTCAGGTAATAATATTAGTTGTTGTTGGAAGTGCCAAAGTAAACAAGCTTCTTTTTACCATATATGGTGGACGTGCCCTCAGACTAGTAAATTCTGGAAAGAGGTACATAAAATCACGCAAAAAATACTGCAAATCAAGATTAAATTTAAACCAGAATTTTTTTTATTAAATATTATAATAGACAAACAAGAACGTAAAAATCTGAAATTCATACTATACGCTTACACAGCCGCAAGAATGTGTTTCGCTCAAAAATGGAAGGACAAAAATATTCCATCAACCCAGGAATGGCTAGAAAAATGGTTAAATATGGCTCAGTTAGATAAATTAACTTTGTTAAGAAAGGACAGCTGGTCTCAAGAGTGGGAAACGAACTGGAAAAAATTATATGTATTTGTAGAAAAAATAAATGTATAATAATAAGTGGTAAAGAGGGATATATGTTAGGAATGTAATATATATGAATATATGAGGCAACTGTAAAGAAAGAAATGTCTTAAATATAAGTGTGAGTATTTGATAATAATTGAGGAATATATTTCCGTTGGGGAAAAGAGAGTGGTAATAATAACTAGGATATAATAGTCAATTCAAAAGAAATGAAACTATTGATTTAAAACAAGGTCACTTTAATGGCAGAGCTTGTTGGGAAATTCTCCTGATGTACAGATTTATAAAGCAGAGGGGGGAGGGTTAGGGAGGGTACTCTAGGGGAATAAAGGAGAAAAGATCAGGATGAAGATATTGGAAACTGTGAGAATGATGCTATGCATATGAACTTGTAAATTTTGTGTTATCTTGATCAAATAAAAAAAATTAAAAAAAAAGAGGAGCAAGTCCCTTCAGCACCAGTTCAGTGAAATGAGTGTTAAACTACACTCATTTCAGTGGAACTTAAAAGTGCACACAACCATGCACAGGATGGCAACATATGGATTGCACCTGACCTTGAGGTTTCCAGGTCAAAACCTGAGAGACAGGGATGGTCCCTAGTGATGCCATTTATTAAATAGCAAACACAGCTTTTTACACTTTGTCATTCAAACACACAGGGAGATAAACTATTTTTCTCTTTAGATTTTAAGATAGAAATCTTAGCTAAAGGGACTGTTCCAAGCACATTGAAGCAAGCTACTACTTTCCTAGATGGGCTAGAGATCTGCACATGGCGCTTTTCTCTTGCCTGGAGCTGAGCCCACCAAAACTGGAGAATTTGCACACTTTTCTCCCCAACTGGAGATGATCCATGAAAACTTGGGACTCTTGCCCAGGCCCTGAAATCTGGCAACCTTAGTGCACAGAAATATATTCTTAATTTCCAAAGTGTGCGTAAATGGAAAAGAAATAATTTCAGGAGATGGTGTGAGCATTGCTCTGTTTACTATCAATCCATTACAAATTTGACAGATGTTAATAAATAACGATTGCCTGCTTTGCAATATCAATTTATTTGTAAATTGCAGAGCAAATTGATTTTGCATTTAACAAAAGTATTGGGCAATTAGTTGTGCAAATTGCTTTGATGTCTCAGGTATATATATATTTTCAAGATCCATTGTGATTAGATAACACCTCAGGCACATTAATAATAAGCTGAAGGAGAGGGAAGGATGAATATGACTGACTGGTTCATCCAGCCCATCTCTTTCCAGTAGGATTATTCCCTGACGTGCATGTACTGACCTGTCTTTCTAGTCTAATTTTAAAATGACCAAGTGATGGGGGCTCTTTTGGAAGGATTAGTTCACTGATGCAGTCATCTGTCTCCTCAGACAAAATGCTTTATTGTACAGACTTTATGGAAATTCAAGAAAAGTAGAGCTTAAGCCTCAGCCAATGTACTGTACTTTTCAGAGTTTTGGAGTGGGGTGGGGGCATGAGTGAAAAAACAAACCATGTCTATTAAAAGAAGTCTGTATCAGTATGTAGCTATATATGAGCCATCAGAGATATGATACAGGATCTTGACTCTGGATAATTCAAACATAGAAGCTTTATGAAAAGCCTGAGAATCTGTTTTCATTGTTTTTTAAAAGAATATTTTCAGACTAAATTTAAACCAATGGCTTTGTGGGTTGTGAAGTCAGCTGATTAGGGCTGCCACATATCAGGGCCTGATCCTGAACCTCCAGTTTTTGTTGGTTATCTCCAAGCAGGAGACAAGGGTGATTTTTTTTCTAGTTTTGGTGGGCTCAGGTAAGAGGAAAGGGTTGTTTGCGAATCTCCAGATTAGTTAATAGAGCATTAGCATGCTACATTGTTGCAAAGCTTAATTAATTTGTTGTTGGTACTTGCAAAGACTTTCCAAAAGTCTTCATAGTTACTTACATAGCACCCTTTATTGTGGTACCAGGGCTCACCCTCCACTGTGCACTTTATTCACATCTGGCCAGAACTGAATAGACTAAATTAAATGATCTTATCCCACCTCCCTAAGTAAAGGGGAAGAGATAATCCTCCCTTAATAATCCTCACCTTGATTAAGCGATAATTCTCACCTTGATCTGGCAATAGCTACTTTAACTAAAAGATTTCTCTTAATTTCCAAACAGGAAAATATGCCGGCCAAGATCTGACATTATATTCATAATTATGTAAATGGGCTTACAAATGACCTGAGGAATCCCCCCCCCCCAGATTCCACCTTAAACTCAAGGAAACTGCTCTGGTGAGCAGAACTCTGTGGTGTGGGTGACTGGGGCATTTCAGGATGGCATAAATAGCCCCCCTTTCATCCCCAATAATGCTCCAGTGAGCACCCCTGTTGCTCCTAAGCCGTGTTGTCGAAAGCAGAAGCTTCTACTTATTGCAGCATGGCTTGCGGGCAAGAAGAGGCTACCTGCCTCATTTCAAAGCACCCTACTTGCCTTTACTGCAGACAAAAAGGGCTCACATGAGTTTAAAATGGGGTTTTGGGACAGCTTTGTTTCCTTGGTGGACCACCTACACAACGAACTGGACAGGGGAAGTGTTTCTCTGTTGGTTCCATGGGCTTTTAGAAACTGATTGGGGTGGGTTTAAATACTAGTATAGTCATTTAATGAATTTTAATGTTTTCATGGTTAATGATTTAACTTTATTGTTTAATCAGTTTTAAAATGCCTATTATATTTGTACTTTTATTAATGTTTTTGCATACATTTTAATTCATATTGTTTTTTAATATGTTATTATAGCCCGAAAAACCCACAAAAAACTGTGGATGCCAGCCATGAAAGCCTTTGACTTCACATTATTATTATTGTTTGCAATAATGCTGATAGTGCTACAATCATGAATTTATAGCATAAGTGAATACAAAGCAGTTATGGATCTAGGTTGTGAATCCATAACTGCAATGAAGAATGCCAGCTGTAATCTCTGTTTGTGTATGTCTGTTTGAATGATTGATTGGGCCCAGCTGTGGTTGGTACTTAAGTCATAATGTTTAAAAACATCACCAGGGGCTCAGATTCCCAGGTCTCAGGTTTTGCCATGGAAACGTCAAGGCAAGTCTGGGATGAGTCTGATCTGGCAACCCTACAGCTGACAGGGTCTGGGGTATGTGTGATTCTTATACTGTGTTGAAGGGCCAAACAGGCAAGTAGGAAATATTTCTGGGCTCACTGGTGTCAAGCAAAACGTAGGGATTGTCAATGTCCAGGAACACTTCCTAAGTTCAAAACTCCTAAGTAGCTCAAGGTTGTAAAACAGATACAGATCTATCTGGAGATGCTAGATCTGGGATGGGTTACTCATGTACTATTTGGCTCCAGGTTACACTACGTTATTGAACTTGGGAGACAGTAGGGGAATTTAATTTGCTGGTGCAAATTGTGGCTGCCTAGATGCTAATTCAATTATTAATTCAGTTGTGTTTTAATATTATAGTTAATTTATGTTTTAATACTAGAATTCTTGTACTTTTATTTCTACCTCATTTTAAAAACATTTTGAACCACTCTGACTGCCTCTTTTATACATGAAGCAACAAACAAATAAAATACTTCTTACTTGTTACTCCATAATAGTCAGCTGTTAAATTCCTCCTTTATCTCCCAAGCTAGAGTTTATGGCCTCTTTGAGTTCAAAGCCACTTTGAATTCCAGAAAAAAGTAGAAGATAAATAAATATAATACTATAATAATAATAATAATAATAATAATAATAATAATAATACAATCCATATTTTAAAGACCATCAGTTTTCACCTTGTGCTATTTGCAGTCAGCTTTCAGTCTTCTGCCACTACAAATTCACTTTTTTTGATCTTGCAATCTTGCTGAACCAAATAGGCAGTATTTTGGTGAGATGCCTACATTGCCAGTGTTCTCCAGCTGTGATGTAGCCATTTACTTCAAAGTGATCACTGTGCATGAAATACAAAGCTATGGCATACTATTTTATTTCCCAGGAGCCTGTTCACTGTGGTTGAAAACAATTATCATATGGAAACATGGTTGGTTGACTGTAGCACAATAAAGATTTCTCAGTAGGCCTATGGATCTGAAGTTCACATTATTAGTAGTAAAAGACATAACAGGAAACTTTTCATTTGTGTTTTATAAATCATCTTTCAGTATTATGTCTCTATCACTGCAATTAGTCCTTACAGAAATAATTATGATTTTTCTTGTGTCTATCATGAGTGATCAACAGTATTCATGTTTTCACAGCCATTTTAGCCAACATTTAAGAATAACTCTCACACATCCTTTTTGTATGTGTATTGTTTGCTACTTTTTGTCTACTGGGCATATGACTCTGCTCAGGACTAAGCTGCCCAGAAGCCTAACCTCAATGACAGATTAGGTTTATAGTTCAATGCTAATAGAAATGAGAAATACAGTAACCAATTTGGTGTATTAATTTCCTCCCAACACAATCTCTGGATGGAACAAAATTGAATGTGTGTTCTAATGGCACTCTTATTAAATCCGACTACCTGGGGAAGCACTGTGAAGCAATGAAGCAAGTAGATTTATTCTGTAAAACTCTTGGTGCCTCCTGGTGGTTAAATCCTATACTCTCTTCTAGTATTAGCCAAGTAGATAATGGAACTGCAATCGTAGGCAATTTCATTGTGATTCATCTGCAGGTAAGATTAAATATGTATAATGGAGTGCTACATTTCTCAGATTCACAGTGGCCTCTGTTATCTTTCTCTGCCAGGCAGAAAAATCCATTGTTTTGGCTATGTGGAGCCAAAGCCAATCCTGTCTTTTATTGAGACAGGTCTGGACATGACAAGGGAGGGATCAATCCCACTGTGAGAGTAACAGATTTGAAAGAGAATGATAACTAGAAGGCAGAACCACTAAAAATCTTTATTGCCTTGCTTTCTGAGGACAAAATAGTGTTATCATGCAGCCAAGGCACTTGGCAGGAGAAATGATGTGGCTGACATCTAGATCTTTAAATGACAGTTGATTGGACTGTGATTTGATTTGTTGCAGATTTTCTGATGGCCTAGCTCTAGATGACCTAGGATGCTCAAAAAAATTGGCTAAAACCACTGCTCCTTTAAGAAACACTCATTTGTGAAATGTTGTGAAGGCCAAGCAGAACTGGAAAACAGCTATCATGGTGATTTCCAGAAGATATAGAGAACTATACGAAAGCTAGCTGCTTTCACACAGCTGTTAATTCACAACAAAATAAAATTTCAGTTTGTTTTAGGATGTCTTACGTTATTGAGGGGGGGGGTTGTACTTATCTTTTTTTCTTGGTTTCAATCAGTTTAGAAGCAGAGCTTTATACTCATACAGGTCAGAAAGCAAATATTTTTGTACTGGTGACACACTCATTAACTAATTGTGAAAATGATGCACATCATAAAATATATAGTTGTTCTGAAGTGAAAAATATATAATTTGTTGGCTGTATATGGCTAAGCTCTACAAACATACATGAGGGGAGGGGGGTGGGTTTGACAGCTAGAGTGAAATGGATGCCAGCTGGGGAAATGTGGTGTTGATATATTTATTCCATTAGGAAATCTTGACAGAAGTCTTTCTGTAAACAAATTTTTGGTAAGTTTTAAATCATTCTGTCAGAGAACTGTTTCTCTGAGTGAATTAAAAACATTTATTCTTCTGCTTATGATAAATGACTCTTGGCCTAAGTATAAAACTGCATCATAGTGGCTCCTTTTCTACACCAATAATGAGATCATTAAATTAATATGTTGAGAATCTACTTTTACGTGAGTTGATATCAGTGGGAATGTATCTTCCAAATTTTCCAGTTTAGCAGAGACAGTCCCTCTCTCATCCCACTTTTTTGGTTGCTTTTAAAATGTTCTAGTTTTTCTTCTCCTACTTTCTCCCATGGCTGTACTGCATGACTGCAGTTTGCTGCAAACTGAGTTCAAAACTACTGGTAGTTTGCTCTCAATTAATTCAGCAAAGGGGAAAGGCGATGAGGGTGTGAAATCTCATCCTTCACCATAGGCTCAGGTAAAAGCAAATTGCTGGAGCCTCTTCTGACTTGTGTGATCTTCCTCTTTAATAACTTTTGATATCTTGATACTTTCTGTTTTGCTTGACCTCGCAGGTTTTTTTTTTAATATGTTGGAGAATATGATATCATGCCCACTGGATCTTAACGTTCAGGAAAGACATTTTGTCCATAGTAGCTAATACTTAGTTTGGTTCAAAAAAGACCTGACTCATATAAAACAGTTTTTAACATTCTTATAATGACAAAGGCCAAAAGAGAGAGAGAGAGAGAGAGAGAGAGAGAGAGAGATGAAAGAAAAGAAAGAAAAAGAAAAAGAAAGAAAGAAATAGGCTGTTTTTTCCATGTCAAAAAAAGATTTAACCTCTAGGAAAGATATTATTAGAAGCAAAATATATTTTAGGAGGAGACTGAACATTTTGCATGAGGATGAAGATTATCGCACTGCGTTCTGAGAACGTTCCATATCATCACGTGATGAGAACGTTCCTGGAACGGATATTACCGCATTAGAAATCAAAACGTGATCAGAACGGGACCAGAACGGCAGTTTACCGCACTGCGATTCCTTTTTCTTGAAACCGTT
>NC_056522.1:233920612-233938580 GCF_019175285.1 Sceloporus undulatus
AGAAAAAAAAAGAAAGAAAGAAAGAAATCGGGATGTTTTTCCATGTCAAAAAAAATATTTAACCTCTAGGAAAGATATTTAGAAGCAAAATATTTTAGGAGGAGACTGAACATTTTGCATAGGAGGATGACTTAATGGGACTCAAAAGCATTGCAGGAAATGGCAGAAGTCAGAGACAGAATATAGCAGTTATGAAGTGGCAAGGAATTGTGGATACACTGATCAGATGAGATAGTGGATACCAAGGCGGACCTGTTCTGAGGCTCTCATAAGCCCAGGGCTGTTCTTCAGATATTGAGTTCAAATATTTCAGAAGTTGCCATTTAACAGTTCAGTGGTTCAGTAAAACTCTCCTTATGTGATGGAGAAAAATGAAGTATACCGGCTGAAAAAAAAAGTGTTTATATTCAGATACTTTTTTTTTTTTTTACTGTTTTACAGTTCCCTTGAACAGGTCTGCCTCAAAAGCCACATTAACAACTCCAATATATTTGTAGAGCATGTGTGTATTTTCTCTCAGCTTCTCTCTTTGTCATAATGAGAAGCTTTTTATAAAAGAAATGATCTCATATATTGTGCTATTTGTTGCTGTTGCTGACTACCCTGCAGCTTTTCACTAGAGAAGAAGTTTTCAATATAATTACAGAATAAAAGGCCTGTAGGCACAGTGACAGTCATAGACCAGGTTTGATAGGTATGTAGGTATGATACTTTTGCTTTAGAAAGTAATTCAAACTTGAAATTTAGCTTTCTTATTTTGGTCTCTAAATATCTTTGCTGTCTTGTAATTTCACTCTAAAGATGCAATCTTGTTCCTCTAAAGACAGTGCTTCCCGCATTATTCCCAAAGGCTTTAAAACTCATTGCTACAGAGCGGCTAGAATGATTTCAGTCATCTGCTATCCATCATGTTGAAAAGTTTGCTCTACTTTTTTCCCCTTCACTCTGACAATATAAATGTAGCTGCTTTCCCACACAACTTGCTATAGAAAAATGGAAAGTAAGTAAGCAAGCTCTTCTTGTTGTTATCTTCATCAGTGAATCTCAAATTTTGGTACATCAAAAGTCTCCAAAGATTCCACCCAGAAATCCCAAATGGTCAGGATTCTGAGAGCTTACATCCAAAATATCTGGAGGACCAAAGACTGAGAATCCACATCATTAATAATGCTAAGAATATGTACCTTGAGTAGGACTCTGTGATTGAAGAGACAATTTATGCTGCCCTTCTCATATTTTCCTTTAATGACCAAAGACACTATAGATTGAACTTTCTAATGAAAGAAAAATAGCTCTAGCTTGGTAGAAACTACTAGGATTGTAGTGATGTTACTGAAATGCTGAAATAAGAATGATTGGAAGTATTTTTTATTATTTTTAATAATATACAGATCTATTCTTGGAGCTCTTTCTCTGAAATTTTTCCTCTAGTCATACATTAAACTGAGATATTATACATTTATGCACAAGTGTTGCACCTCCATGATGTGAATCCTTCTGCAGCCAAATGGGGATGCTTGCTCTGAGCAACACTGCCTATTTAATTACATGAAGCCCCTTAAGCTCAGTAAAGCCTGGTTGAGTTTTGTGATATAATTTTTGAAGATCTGAAAGTGTAGCTTACAGTTTAATAGCTTGGTAGGTATAGTAGGTCCTAAGCAGTCAGTTGCTTCTAGTTTTCCAAATTCAGAAAATAAGCTGAAAACTGCTAAGTCCAATTCTTCTGTGGAAGATATGACCTGGGTTGGATATTTGATCAGGTCATGTCATAAACTAGCAAGAGCCCTGATATTGTACAAACTGGACTTAATTTGTCTGGTTGGGAAGTGTGAGAGGCCATAGTCCTTCTAACTCCATTAGGAATACTTTTGTTGGGTGTTTTAATTATTTTTGTGTGCTTCCTTTGTGCATGGGGTTGTCTTTGTGTATGTGTGTGCACACATATTTGTGTGAAGCCTTTCACTACAGAGAACAATGCTTACAGAACAATGGGGCTGTGCATAATGGCCATTAAGGCTAGCCTTGGGATGGAGTTGGGGTGTGGCATCCATACAATACATATGCCAACTCCATCCCCATGGTGGTGTGATGCCACGCACTGCTCCACACAACGCAGAGCCAAAGGAGTGCCTTAAAGCTATGGTGCCGTAGCTATCACGCCCTTTCTAGGGCTCAAAAAAGAGCTGCTTTTTGCCATGGAAAGGTCAGATCGGGGCTGCGGTGTGCGGTTGCCGTAGCCCCAATCTGGCGTAGCTGGAGGTAGCTGCTGGCTGCCACTTAGGATTGGTCTGCACAGCCTCAATGTACACCAAAAAGCACTACCTTCCCCTTTTTGCATTTTATTTCCCAAGAGGAAGGATAGATGGATCTAAGAAAGGAATATATGCTGAATGTATCATGAGCTGAAGCATTATTGAAAATGTGTGAGTCCCCACTCCTTACCAAGTGTTCTCTGGTAATTGATTAGTTGCTACCTTGATGCTAAGTTGCTACCTTCATTTCTCACTACACAGTTACAGAATGTTGGTCCTGCTTGAACTGCCATGGCGTAATCCTATGGAATCGTGGGATCAGCAGTTTAGGGTGGAACATACAGAACTGTCAGTCAGGGAGCTCCTCTAGTGTCTCACGAAAGTGCAAATACCAGGATTCCCATAGGATGGATTGTGAAAGAATCTTAAGTCAAACTGAGGCTTATTCACCTATCATCACTGTTGTTCTACCTATTCTTATTCAAATGTTATGTGGAAGAAGAAGGCCTTGATAGAGTTTATGTTAGGATATCCCAGACTGCTTTAGAAAGCCAAACCTTTGAAATGTTGTAAAGATCCAATTCAGACACTGAAAGCAAAGAGTATGGGTCACTCCACTTTCCTGCTTTGAGGTAGTTTCCCTGTTGGATAGCAGTCTCCTTTCCGCTGGAGTCTGCTCAAGACCAAGAAATCTTCTCAGTAGAAGCAATGTTCTTGACTGTTTTTTATTGATCTGGATATGCCAGATGAATCAATGAATTTCATATTCCACTTTTAAAAATATAATAGATGGGAAGTTATATGTCTTCAAATCATTGCTAACTTATGGCAAACCCTAGAAAATTATCATGGACTTTATGGGGCTGGCAGTATGTGGATTTCCATGGCTGAGTGGGGATTCAGTCTCTGGACTCCAGGGTTGTAGTCCAGTGTTTAAAGCACTCTACCATGCTGGCTCAGATGGGAACACAGAGAAGATCAAAACACATCTCCAAGTAAAGAAGTACAGTCGGCCCTTCTTATACACGGATTTTTTATACATGGATTCAAGCTTACACAGTCTGAAAATGTTCCCAAAAAGTATAAATTTACCTTGATGTTCCATTTTTTATTAGGGACACCATTTTGCTATGTCATTATATTTAATGGGACTTGAGCATACACGGATTTTGTTATACACGGGCGATCTTGGAACCAAACCCCAGCGTATAACAAGGGTCCACTGTACTTAGAATAATGTCGGGGGGAAAATAGCTGAAAAGTTATTTAGTTTCTGTGATCTAAGACTGATCACAAACAGAGCAAATCAAAACACAAAGTTTGAAACACAAGATATAGAAAGAAGGGCTTTTAGAATGTCTTTGTTTCGAGTGATTAGCTCTTGTCAGATCACACAACAAAACAAACTTTCCCAGAAGAAAGAATTTAAACTATACTCTGTTGGGAGCTTTCCATCGCTTCTAAAAGATGATATCATACTTATGTTTATGTTAAAAGCACACCATAAACTTACAGAAAACCAGAATGCTCTGCTTTTGCCCACAGGAAAATCTTGCACTCTAGAATGTAGGAAAGTAAACCTAGAAATTTTCTATGTTGTGTATACATTATCCATTCTGTTTCTGCCCACTTTCCTGACCACTATTTTTTTTTTAAAAAACGATCTTTCTATTTAGATAGTTTAATCAGGTGGATAGTATTAAATATGTGATAGTTGTGGCTAGATATATAAGAATCCAATCCATTATCATCTTATTGCATAACCTCCAGCTTTCCCAATATGGCAGGGACAGTCTTCATTTATCTTCTGTCATCCCATTTTTTTCAGCTGCTTTAAAAATGTCCCAGTTTCTCTTTTCTCCACCCACTTTCCCTCTTTGTCCTCAGCATGCTTCAGTTGATGCAAACTGGGTACAAGTATTCTGTGGTAAATTAACTCAGTGGGGAGTGAGGGAAGAGGAGAGAAGGGGCAGAATCTTGCTCTTTCCTGTAGATTCAAGCCCCAACAAGCTGTTGTAGCATCTCCTAGCATGTCTGCTCTTTTCATTAAAAACTTTTGTCATCTTGACCATACTCTGATGTTACTAGGCCATACATGTCCCAGTTTTCACCTATGCAATGTTGGAAAACATGCTTTTTTTGGTGGTACAAATCCTGCCTAAATCTTTTTGTAAGTGTGAAATTCAGCATGTGCAAGATGTTATACTGTATAACTGATTCCCCATCCTGAACATTATATCATGTGTCACAGTTCCTCAGACTGCACTGAGCTCCAAGACCTATTTTGTTGTATCCATCTAGCATGTGGTCTTCCTTCTTTTCTACTTCCCTCCACCTTTCCTAGCATTATTGTCTTTTCTAATCAGTCATGCCTTCTCATGATGTGGTCAAACTACAACAGCCTCACTCATCTTGGTTTCCAGGGAGGTTTCAGGTCTGACCTGTTCAAATACCCATTTGTTTGTATTTTTGGTTGTCCAGTTTCCTCAGCACTCTTCTCCAGCACTGCATCTCAAATGAATTGAGTTTCTTCTTATCTGTTTTTTTCACCATCCAGCTCTCGTGTAATTGTGTTCAGTTGAACATGTTTACTGAGTGCTCATAACTGGAGGCTCAGAGTTACTTCTGCTGTGGTTCTAGTTGTTGTCACTGTTTAAAAAGAAAGAAAAAATGGCGGGGGGGGGGCAGGGAACCAAAGCAAAAATTGTGAACTCTGTAAAACTATGTATTAAAAAACGAGCAAGCTAGCAGGGGTGGGGAGGAACTAAATAAAATTCTCACCCATCCTGGTAGAAGTCTCCTTGTGACTTACTTATTGTTTCCATACAATCCCGGCCATTTATGGTGGGTTAGGCACATTGGTAAGACAGATTCTGAATGCATAAAACATTAGTCCTTCCCATGAAAGTTATAGGTATAGTACTTATAGATCTCATTATGAGCAATTTAATCATAAATGTTGCTTTCAAAGCGAGTGAAACTTTATGTGCTCATTTAACAAGGAAAACATGCTTCAGGATTAGGTTATTAGTGTCCCAGAATACATTTAACAGGACCCTTCAGTTTAAATTCTTTTCCCCACCCTCTGCTTGTAGGCAACTGCATTTAATGTGATATAAGTATATTTTTGAGTAACACTTTAGAATCTTACAACCACTAATTATAGCAAGTCAGTTACAAGGCTAACGAAGCCTTGGTAGATATACACAGTTGAAGCCTATTGTTATTTATTCACTTTATAAATCACACTTGTTTTGTGAAAGTGAATATAATCCAAACACTGGAAATGAGAAGTAATGATGGCATACATCATTGCTGCATAATTTTATTTCATTTTATAGCCTGGAAAATATGGTGAATTCTATAAAAGTGACAAATGACATAACACGGTAATAAATAGCTATACTTTATGCATTGCTGCTTGGCATATGGGCATAGATGGAGATTCTTTAATATAGCAAAATGAATGGAGAATTAAACCACAGCTTCCTCAGACAGAAAATAATGTCCTTTTCAGGGATTACTGATGTTTGTTATATCATTAATGGCATGGTACAGCGAGCTAGAAATCAAACATATGAAGCACAGTCCAATACATTATGGCTGGATTCACATAATACATTATGCCACAGCAAACAAATCCCTATAGGGATAATAGGGCTCTGATTTGTCCCCTTTCTCTGCAATGCATGGACAAGGGCCATGCCATTATGGGAGTAAGAACCTCTACATTCCCTTCATATCCTACCCTATCCATTTGGTGCAGGAACAATATTCATATATAGAGGATAGGGGAGAGAGAATTGGACAAGGCTATTGGAGAGATACAAGGGATACAAGGAACTTGCTTTCTCTATAAGAGCTGGCTACTCTGAGTCCTTAAGTACATGTACTAGTGGAAGGTAGATATAGGCAGTGTTATTTTTGATATAGTTACTACTGCAGACAAATTGCAGACAAATGTTTTTTCCTGATTGATCCAATAGGCCTAAATCTTATTGTTAGTCCAAACAGAGTGGACACATTGAGTCAATGACATTTACTTCTGTGTCAATTTATTATTCAACATTTGATTTAATGGAACTACTCTACTTGGGACCAAACATCAGTATTAATAGCCCATATATTTCTTCATCTGAATAACACACATTAAAATGAACTCCATCCATATTCTTTATAACATTCAGGGGTATCTATGTTAGCAAATCCAATAAAAAATTCACTGAACAGTCTTACCTTTGTTGGCCAACCAAAATGCACAATATACATGTTGCAAACTTTTAAAGCTTCACAGGCTTCTTCATCAGGCAAGGTGTTACAAACAAATGAATATGTTAGTTATAGGCCTGTATTTTGCTGTTTCTATTCTTAGTTAAGATGGTATGGAGGGGCATATCTTGAAGGTTGGCCCCTCTTCTTTCTGGCCATGTGACAACTGGGAGGTTTTCAAAGTCCAAGAAATTTAACATCCATATGCACTACAAGAAAGACTTGCTTTTCAATCCAATATGTCTCCATCCTTGTGAGGCCACAAGCCCATTTGTTAGGCAGAGGACACTGGATTTCTTGAGATCTGCAGAAGTTGTGAGTTCCAGAAGTCTGAACCGCATAAGGTGGTGATCTGTCAATGACAATAAAATTATACACAGTTCCTCCACTCCCAGATCATATTCACCCCATCCACTACAGAAAACAAGGTCCAGAGCCTGCCCAGCAGCTTGGATAGGGCTAGAAACCACTTGGGACAGGCCCATGTCATGTCATGATAGACCTGAAGCCCTGAGCTGCCCCCAACAGGGTAGTCTCAGCATGGTTATTGAAATGCCCCAGCATTATACACCAGACAGATTTCAAGTATGACTTTAAATACTCTATTAAGTACTTCTAAAACTTACCGAAACATATTGATTGCCTGTGAAACCATATAAATAGTATATTAGAATCTATCATATCCAAAATATTTTAATACTTCTCATTTAACATTATTTCTTTCACCTCCTCTTCTTTGAGAAACTGCACTTTTTATTTCTCCTTTAGGCTAAGAATACCCAGCTAAAACCAATTATTATCTTTTCACAATGTTCATCACGAATATTTATACACCAAAATTATTATTCCCCCCCCCAATTAAAGCACACCTTCCAGTCTAGAATATTAAATAACATTTTGCACTGCTTAACCATTTGAATTTGTGCCAAATATATATGCTTGTTCAGGTTTTTAATAAAAAAAATAATCCACTTCCCAAGTAGTTCAGTCAGATAATTGTTATGAAATTAAGTCCATTATAGACTGTATGTGATATTTAAACTCTTATATTTGTTTAAGCAAGATAAAATAAGATCTGCAGTAATTACCCTGGTGTTCATTCCAAGAATTTGATAATTTGTTATCCCTGTCAAAACCTCAGATAGTTTGAGAGTTGAAAACTCCTGGGTATGAGTTTAGAAAATGCTAAATGCAGGACACCCTATCGAAAACAATCACATATTATACCAAACAAATGTCTTTTACCATTTGAGGGAGCACTTCTGGTAAATTTGTGCTAAACACATTATCATTTTGACTTCAAGAGAGCAGGAGTTTGGTTAGCTGTTTAAAATATAATTTCTGGAGAAATAGCCAGCCATTCTCCTTTTGAAATATATTAATCTAAAACCCTTCTTGAATCTTCATGCTGTCTTCATTACTATGAAAAGGAACAAAGTAGAGTAATGGGAAAATTCAAAATAACTGAACAATTAGAAATCTGAATGAGTTAGAATAGCACCCTGTTAGATAACATTTTCAATGTGAGATGGTATTTGTGTAGCTTTACATTTAGAATACATTTAGAATACATATAAAACCACCTGCTCTGGATACTATCATGATAAAAATAGATTAATCTCCATCTCCATCTCATTTTCCCCATTGTTGCAACTTTTTATTAGAAGGGATGATGCCATGAGAGAAAATGGCAGGCCTAGAATCACCTTTTACCTGGAAAATGATGTTGTATGAAAGGGTTAAACTGCCTGCATTATAGCCAGTTAAGGAATGTACTTGAATGCTGTAATTCTTTCAGTTCACCTTGACTCCAGTAGCAGACCAGAGAATAGTTTACTGGACTCTGAATATGCCAAAGATTCAGGAGTGACCTGTGTGTTCATTCGGTCACTAATGTTCAGCCGCAAGGCCTAGGCACTACAGTTTTGATACTGATTACAGTTTTATGATTATGATATTGTATTGCCACATAGGTTACCAAAAATAGTAACACTAATGCCATTTAAGCAGGTAGGAAGCCTTCTTTCCTCCTTGGTTGTTTCAAAGCAGAAAAATTACTTGTATAATGGAAGAAGAAAAGATTTAGAGCAGACATCAAGCAGAGAAAATAGTACAGAAGCTCTCTGCCTGAAACTAGACTACTTTCTTATCAGCACTTGATGCAGCCTAAGTCTCCCCTCACTTATGTAAAGGATTAGCTGGAATCAAAATTTCAACCTACTGAAGTCAGTGTGTCAAAATAAAAATTAAGAGAATTGGTCTCAATTAGATGTAACAATAAATAGTGGGTTGTTCCATGGTTTAGTGTCAAGCGCATCTGCTTCTTTAATCAGTTCTTTTATGACCCTGAAGAGATTAGAAACTTTCCTTTCAATTAACCACAGTTTAATTTTGGAAAGGGGTGGTTGGGGGAGCTTAAGGGTATCTAGTTGCATCTTGGAGGCTGATTTATTTTAGCATGCGCTTTCATGGCTATTAATCTACTTCCGCGAATGCACTAATGAAGTGATATGAAAGCCAAAGTATTTAAGCACAATTACACAGTTACACAGTTGTGGGAATGAGACAGATGTAATAAAATACAGACAGATGGTCATTGCAACACTAGCTGTAATGTAATCTTTCAGCTAGCTGGTCTGATAATACTGGAGTGTAAAAACAATACATCTATTTGTGTGTGTATATGTGCCTTCAAGTGACCTGTTGACTTATGGTGACCCCATGAATTGCATAGGATTTTCTTGGGCAAGCAATATTCAGAAGTGGATTTGTCATTTCCTTCCTCTGAAGGAGTACAGACCGCCAGAAAGAGGCACGTCCCCGGTGCCTCTCTTGGCTCCACAAGAGTGCCGCAGCAACCAAATTGTGCCATGTCTGGTGTGCGTGCCATGTCTGGTGTGCGTGCTGCAGCTGCAGCGCCCTCTTCAAGTGTGAGGGCTGCTGGGCGTGTGGGCACTCCGCCCTCCAGGCAGCCCTCTCACGTGACGAGGGTGCCGCAAAAGCCCATCTGTTCCAGGCCATAGTGTACAGCACCTAGTATTCTTTGGTGTCTCCATTCAAGTACTAACCAGGGCTTACCTTGCTTAGCTTTCAAGATCTGGTACCTTTTATGTTATTTCCCCTGGAGTCCAAATGTACTCTGAGGAGATTTCTTTTCTTATAAGTGCATGAGGTTAGCACTCATATATTACTATATATAGGCCTGTTACAGACTGCCAAAATACAGCTGCTTCGGGTCTCTTTGGAGGTATGCTATTTAAATGATGCATGGGTCCTAAGAGTTCGGAGGTCGCGCCAAAGCCACACTCCATTCTTAAGCACTGGAGTGCAGCTTTGGTGCAGCTTCCGGATTCTTAGGAGGCATGCATCATTTAAATAGCATACCTCCAAAGAGACCCGAAGCAGCTTTATTTTGGCAGCAGAGAATTCCCTGACTCCTGTGTCTTCATGTAGTAAATTTTGATTCTCCCTAAAAAGACCACCTCAGTAACAACCAAGGTATATAACTTCTGCTTCATTGCATTACATTTGCTGCAAAATGGCATAGGACATATTTTGTTCTGCAGTGTTACATTAGCTGGGATAAAAAAAGTACCCCAATGGCAAAAATCAATTTTTGGGGTGATTTTTCTTTTCCAGACTTTTGGAGGTATTTTTGTTCCATTGTTATTTATTTATAGAGGGAAGGGTTATACACCTGCCCCTCTGTTTTTGTGGACTTGAAATGCATATCACTCACCTGTTTGCAGGTGGCAAATGGAGGGGGACAAAATGGGGCATGCACCCATGGTGTATGCCTACGGGGCCCCCGGGTGCACAACGCCATTGAAGCCAGTGGGGCTTGAATATTGGTGATTTTTTTGTTGTTGCAGGAGGGGGGTCTGGAACAGATCCCCCACAAAAACAGTGTATATGGTAAGTGAAATTTGAGGGAAATTGTTTGCACCTGTTCAATTGACAATGCTACAGATTTCTGTCAATATAGTTCCAGTTTGTGTGTGCATTATATGGCAAAGTCTGCCACTGTAAAAACTCATTTTCTAAGTGCAGGTGTAACCTTTGATTAGCATTTGACATTTCTGCTAACCATAGTTGCAGCAAGCCAAATTTTATCCAAGTTCACAAATAACATTAAAATATGGCAACTGAGAAATGGAAGCCAAATCTGTTTTTCTATATTGCTCATCAAAATCTTCTTCCACAGCTTCATTTAGACAGGTATTTTCTCAAATCCATCATATCCTTCAAAATTCACACAGCATAGGTTTTCCCTCCATTGGCCTTGCTGCACACTAATACGGGGAAAATAGAGGCCCATTTTTCTTGCCAGACAGGGTATTGTTATCTGGAGTGAAGTTTCATTTCCAGCATCTTTCACTGAAACTATCACCCGATAATTATGCCAAATAGAAAGTAGCCATTAATCAAAAACGTAATATAACAATTCATCATAGTCCTTCTTCCTCATGTGAAGTTCTGTGGTTAAAATTAATCAGTCAAACTGAACTTCATCATGATACATCCCCTGCTCCCTTGAATTAAATGACTAAATGCATGATGCTCTTATGGCAGAATGATGGAGTCCCTAAATTGTTCAACTATCTTTTGTCATTATCCAAGATTATTGTAATTTCATTTCCTGCCAATTCAACACAGTAGAAATTTGGTAGAGATTTTGCATGTTACTTGACCCTTAAATGCCTTAATGCACTTGTAGAAAAGGTTTATCAAAGTTACGTCAAGGTTGGTTTAGAAGCTGCATCCCCCCTCCTGCCCATAAGTCCTATTCATTCTGTATAATCATATTCTACTTGAATGTTTTGTGTGCAGCCTTAAAGAAACTCAGAGAACTTCCCCAAAAGAAAAATGAAAAATGTCCTGTGCATTTCAAATGGACAACTTTAAAAATATTGTCTTCACATGGTCCTGCAAAATGAATGCATATCATTGTGTCCTATGACCATCACTAGGGCTGGAAGACTCCTGGACTTGATTTGATCACATGCAACATAGCATTTTAATGTGTTGAGAGATAATGGCTTGCTGTGTAGGGAAGAATTTTTATCTGAACCCAAATGTTCTATTGATTTTCTGTCATGGCTCTTGGGGATACTGAAACATGGACAAGCATCAATGACCTGGATTCATGGATGGGAAGTTCCTTGTACCATCTTTACCCCTGCTGTCTTCTGCAGTTCCTGATAAATCACATCCATAGAGTGAGGAGACTCTCCTGAATAACATGAGATGGGGTCCAGTGAGCGTCTGGGAGAAGAAGGAGGGAAAAAGGGAAAAGAAGACTTTCTTTCAGGAAACTAATAAATCCTAACTTAAGATCCAAGGCAGATACTGAAGGATTTATCTTTAACAGGAGTAGAATGAGCGAGCCATTGTGGTGGAATGGGTGGCCTGGGTCAAATGCTGTAAGCCTCAGAGGAAAGCAGAGACAAATTCCCTCTGAACAAATCTTGTCAAGAAAACTGCAAGACTCATATTCTTATGTGATGATGTCATATTTGGCTTACGTTATTTGCTTAGGGGACAAAGGAGAATTATACAGTTTCACTCTGAGACAGTTTCCTATGAATATATTTCTACTTTGCTGGACAAAGATACTTGCACAGGTTTTTTTCTTTTTTAAAAATATATCCAGCCAAACCAAATAAGTTGTTGCCTTTTTTAAAAAAATATTCTGTCTTGATCAAATACGTTTCTTTTATTGGTAACATTACCCATTTGTGTTAGCAAATCTTTGCTGGCACAGGCTGCTGAGAGTAGGAAAGATCAAAAGAATCCCGGGTTAAGAGAGGGGGAAAGAAAGTAATTTATAAAGGTACAGTACTTTGAGCTTTTGCTTGTGGACCCATAAAACAGCCCTCATATCACCATTGATTTTAGACAGGGGAAAACATGCAAGAATAGAAATACCTCTTCCTTAAATCTGAAAATTAAAAATCTAAAGAAGTAGATGATGATAACATTTAAACCTTGCTGATTAATATACTTTTTAAATTTATCCTGGTGCACAGTATGTATCTAAGACATGTAAAACACTTTTATGGACATATGGACAATGTTCTCTGCATTTCTTATCAAAGTGTTGTATTTAGCAAATTGACCTGGGGAAGATTTCATAGAATCATAGAATGATAGAATTGGAAGGGATCACAGGGGTAATTTAATTCAACTCTCTGGAATGTAGAAACATACATTCACACCTAAAAGATGCCCATCCAACCTCTCCTTAAAGTCATCCAAAGATGGAGAGTCCAGCACTGAAGCAGTACATTCCACTGCTGAACAGCTCTTACAGTAAAAAAAAGTCATTTCTAATGTTTATGTGGTATTTCTTTTCTTATGATTTTAATCTGTTGGTTCATGTTCTAGTCTGTGGACAGCAGAAAACAAGCTGGCTCCATCTTCTACCTGACATCCATGTAGATATTTAAAGATGGCTATCATGTCACTTCTCAGTTTTCTTTTCTCCAAGCTAAATCTAACTAGTTCTCTCAGTCATTTTCCATAAGGCTTGGTTTCCATACCTTTGATCATTATGGTTGCAGTTCTGGGTGCCTCTTGAACTGCAGCACCCAGAACTGAACACAGTATTCCAGGTGAGGTCTGACCAAAGCCAAAGAGAGAGAGACTACTCATTACCTCAGTCTGGACATTATTATATGTGGTGATGCAGCCCAGAATTACACCTTACTTCCTCATCACACTGTTGACTCATGTTTAGCTTGGGGCCTAGCAAGAACCCTAGATCCTTTCATATGTACAACTTTGAAGCCAAGTGTCAACCAACTTGTATTTGTTCTTATATTTTTTCCAACCTGGATGTAGTGCCTTATATTATTTCCTGCTAAAATTCATTAAGATGCAACATTCTGCATTTTCATTTCTTAAGCTCCTTCATTACTCAAGTTTGTAAAAAGACAAGACAAGACAAGAAAAGGCATCTCCACCCCCAGGGTGTTCATTTCTGCTATACATGTCTTTGAAAAGGATAGAGCACATAATCACTCTTTAATATATATATATAGTTCAAAATGGTATGTTCAGTTTCATTAAGACATAGTAGCAGCATCCACAAAAGTAAAAACCACTTTCATGAAACATATCTATATGTCATATCCATAAAAGGTAAGATAACGGTTATATCTTGTCCTAGCTCTTGAGTTATTACTAATGGATATCTCTTTCAAGAGTTCCTTTGGTAGTATTAATTGTATCATTATCACACAACTCTATCTCCATTTCAGACTTTTTCCTGATTTTTCCCTGTTTTTAAAAAAACTAAAGAAAATCTTTGCGAAGATCATTTTAATGTGCCATATTTTCTAGCCTACCTCTCAGTTACATCATTTTGCTTGTGTGTGTGCGTGCGTGCATGCTTACTGATGCATTTCATAGGGATGCATATCCCTTAGGCAAAGAATACTCAGAGGTGGTTTTGCTTCTGGAAGCCTTCAGAGGTAGCAGTATAGCTTTCAGAAAGGTCATAGTTTGACATGTTAAAAGTACCCAAAAAGCTAAGTTGCTTCAGTCCCAGATACTTATTTGATTGTTTATACTAAGCTGGACTATCACATGTTGCTATCTGAAGCAAATGACAAGATTGCCCCTCTTCATTCTACCTTTAGATGCTGAGTAGCCTGCCTCATGAATTTATTTCCACATAGGTGAAAGGACAGGATCCTATATGGCTTGGGTCCAGGCTATTTGAAGGATCATATCTCCATGTGTGAGCCCAGTAGAGCTCTAAGGTCTTCTGAAGAGGCACTTCTCTCTGTCCACCATGTTTTTAACTTTATAAATTGTAAAATAATAATAATAATAATAATAATAATAATAATTTTATATGTATGTTTTTATTGATTTTTTTTGTGTACAGTTGGCTCTCCTTATCCACGGATTTTTTATACACGGATTCAAGCATCCAAGGCTTGAATTTTTTTTTAAAAAAAGTATAAATTTCAAGTATCAAACCTTGATTTTCCCATTTTATATAAGGGACACCATTTTGCTATGCCATTGTATTTAATGGAACTTGAGCATACATGGATTTTGTTATTCACAGGGGCTCCTGGAACCAAACCCCAACGGATAACAGGGGTCCACTGTAGTTTAAAATCTGTTTTGTTTTTAAATGTAGGTTGCCTTGAGTTTCATTATTGGGTGGGATATCAATGAATCATCATCATCCTTCACTTTACCTGAGGGCTGCATATTCTCTGAAGTGCTTAGAGAGTATGCTACATTTAACACCCCACTCTGTGCTCCAGTAGAAGAGAATGGCCAAGCAGATGCCATTAGTACATCCTCTGTTATCTGCTGTCTGCAGGAACCATCTCACTTTTCAGCAACCCTTGGTTTCTATCCACCTTACAACTAAAACAGTTTTCACCAATTAAAATAATACAAAGCCTAAAGTCAGTACAAAGCTTAAGGAACACAAAATACTACAATAGGTGAGAGCAGTGATGAAGTTTCAATATTTAAAATTTAAATATGTAAACACTTTTTTAAAAGACAGAGATTAAAGCTTAAGGCTGAAGGAGTTGTTCAAAGTAACAGATGTTACATTATTAATATCCTAGTGTTTTTTTAAAGGGTAGGGGGAGTCTCAAGAAATGTCTACAAATGTGCAACAAGGAACTTGGCAGATCTTCAAGAGACTGGTATTCCATGATTTCACTGTGAAATTAAGACCCTATCTGCAAATACTCCAGCATATCACAAGTGAAAATGTGGACATCTGTGTGAATTTGCAAACTATGTGGTTGAGCATCCTAAGGGTGCAGTTCAAAGGACCGGGTAAAGTGAAGTTATCAGTGAGGAAGAACATATAAAAGTGTAGTATTCTGAAGCAGAAAAATATCTGTAGTAGTAGTAGCAGCAGCAGCAGCAGCAGTTGTTGTTGTTGTGTGCCTTCAAGTCATTTCTGACTTATGATGACCTTAAGGTGAACCTATCATGAGGCTTTCTTGACCAGATTTCTTCAAGGGAAGGGTTGTCATTTCTTTCCTCTGAGGCTGAGATAGTGTGATCTGTTCAAAGTCACCCACTGGGTTTCCAAGACCAAAACAGGATTTGAGCCCTCATCTCCCAGAATCCTAGTCCAACACTCAAACCACTAAACCACACTGGTTCATTGATGTACTGCATTTAGGAAAAAGAAAAGAAAGCCTAAATAAACCCTAATGAGTTTGTGTATGTGTGCACACAGCCTGCTTAAAAATATTATACAGTGCATTAATGCAAAATTAACCAGACCCTGCTTAGAATGATAGTTTTCTCTCACACTCTCAATCATTGCATGAGCTCGGTGTCCATGCTCATACCATCCACTGAACACACATTGGCCTATTTACTGTTGTTGGTCCCAGATAGAGCCCTTGAAACAGGAGAATTTACCTATATGTTGAGTAGTTATTTGGCATCTGAAGCGGTGGATCTACCCTAGTTGGGATTAACCAACAGGATTCCAGCCATTATATATCAGACTAATATATTTCCCAGCTTTTCTATAGTTTATCATGTCACCTGGATATCATCACAGTCTGATTGTTAGGAAATTGATTGTTAGGGAGGTGGGGGAATGGGGTTGGAAGTAGGGCCAAATCATGTAATACACCTTCAGCTCCAGGAAGCAAATGGAACAGAATTAGTTCAAATACATATAGTTGGGGGGATGAATACTATAAACAAGCTGATTCATTACAATGGTCCTTTAGGGTGTTACACGGGTTATCTTTTTGTAGATGTTTACTTGCATGACCTACTGAAGTCAATTGCAGTTACTTCTGAGCGGATTTGTACATAGTCACATTGTTAACATAAACAAACTGCTGTTCAGTAGAAGCAGGCACTAATATCTGAATCTGAGTTCTGAATCCATGATGCTTCTAAAGCCAAAGATATGCTGGGAACCCTGTAGGTGACTTTTCAGACACCTGTGGGGTTTGTTTCTTTGTCCCTACCCACTCTGCCAAAACAATATATTAAATAACAATATATACAATATATATAAAAGATAAACAACTGTTTCAGGTCAACCAAAATATTCTGCCTTAGGCATCTATCTTACTGTACCTGATAGTATGACCACCCCTAAGCTTACTGGTTGTCACATTTCTTGTCTATGTGATTTTGTATGTGATACAAGTCTTGAATACCATCTTTGTACTTTATGTCGTGTAAATTTTGTGAAACCTCTGTCAAAGCCTTCAGGGATTTTACACATGTAAAATATAGTTCCAATTTCTCTTCCTCCACATGGGTGGCACAGTTTTATTTTGAGAATTGATGACAGTATTAAGTTTCAAAATGGAACCTTGATTCTAATGTAAACAAATGAGACCATTATTTTACTGTGTAAAATTTCTGTAAGCAGAGATATGGAAATGTGGAAGCTGTCTTGTTAAAGGAAAGAAGAAACGATTTAGACCATTACTGTACAAGACATGCATGATGCAGATTTAACACTGTTGATGCCATTTAGCAATTTGTCTTTACTACCATATGACATTAAATAAGATTGACTGGAAAAAATTTACCAGTACAAAATTTCTGATGTTTTTTGAAACTATTTTGCCTTGTATTTCTTGTTAACTGTAGGAAAATGTGCAGTTAAAATGCAGGATTCTATAGACTAGTGATATCTTGGGGGAAAGATTAATCTATAGATGTGTGTGTGTGTGTGTGTGTGTGTGTGTGTGTGCGTGCGCATGCGTGTGTGTGCATGTAATGACTACACACACACACACACTTCTACAATTAGGGGAGGAGGCAGCCCCCACTGTTTCATTGCCTCCCTTCCTCCTCCATCCCCTTCCATAGCTGTTTAACAGCCATAGCAGCATCTTGAATGGATTGGTATCTGTCAGATGTCAGACAAGTGCAGAGCTGCACATGCAGAGCATTACAGCTCAGTGTGTATAAAGCAGGAGCTCAGCCTATAATATACACACACATACACAACAGCCAGCATGGTGTAGTGGTTTGAATGTTGGACTATGGTCCAAAATACACTGCAGAAATAATCCAGTTTGAGACTGCTTTAACTGCCCTGGCTGACAGCTAGAGAATCCTGGGAATTGTTGCGGGAGCAAAGCTCTCTCTAAGTGAGAAGGCTAAATATCTCACAAAACTACAGTTCCTGGAATTCCCTAGCATTGAGCCAGGGCAGTTAAAGTCGTCTCAAACTGGATGATTTCTGTAGTATGTTTTGGATCCATGATTCTAGAGATCAGGGTTCAGTTCTCCACTCAGCCATGGGAACCCACTGGTTGACCTTGGATCAGTCACACACCCTCAGCTCCAGAAAACCCCATGACAGGTTGGGGTCTCCATAAGTCAGAAATGGCTTGTAGGTACACAACAATCCATCCATCTATCTATCTATCTATCTATCTATCTATCTATCTATCTATCTATCTATCTAT
>NC_056522.1:233938590-234035376 GCF_019175285.1 Sceloporus undulatus
TGGTTGAGATCTTGCTTTATGCACGCTGAACTGTAACACTCTGCATGTACCTCTGCCAAGCCGTTGGAAGGGTTTTTACCACCATGGAATAGCTGTGGAGGGGTAAGAGAGAGGAAGGGAGACAACCATGCAGTGGAGACTGCTTTCTGTTCTCACTGCAGTTCTGTGGAGAGAGAAGAATTGTAGAATTGAAGCAAGTTTAGAAGGCAATCCCTGCTGCTCACTTGCCTCTGTTTCCTCTTCCTCCCTCTCCTTCACTGGCCAATGAACAGCTGTAGTAGTGCCCTGATGTGAGCTTAGAAGGATTCTGATGGAGTACATGAAGTTAGTGAGTATCTGCTGAACCCTGTCCAAAAAAAGACATGGACACACACAACCTCTAGTTATGCCTGTGTTTAATTAATATTAAAAAGGAGGGAGGAAAGGCAAGGGGAAGGGAAGAAAAAAAAAGGAAATGTGGCAACATCTTTAAAACTAACTAGTTTTTTATTCTCGCATGAGCTTTTGTGAATATAAACCCACTTCTTTGCATGCAGTACTGAGTGGAGCCAACAGGATCTCAGACATTGTGTGGCAATGCCTTAAAAGTAAAATTAGCCAACTTTGGTCAAGAAATTGAACCAGCCTAGAACATTTTAGTTCTTGATGTAATGGCACCATCCCAATTCAAGTCTAATGGTAGCCAAACAATTCTAGTACATTCATAAATTCAAATTCCCAAACCACATTTTCCATTCCCTGGAATAAAAACATCCAATAATGACAAATGATATGACTAACCATCTGCTGCTTAAATTTACTGGCACTGCAGATCTGCTGTTGCAGGGACTGCTTCACTCTGCTCAGGAGGCTGACCTCGACGAGGAAGAACAATATCAGTTGGGAAGCATTTATATCCTTATGGATTTACAACCAGGGCAACAATTTTGATGCACAAAGACTTCATAGGGATTGCATCAAGTATTTTGGTTGATTTTGTGGATCCTAGTACTGCATTGGGAAATATGCACACCCAGTGTAACCCATCTGAATTATTGAATTGGCCCAAATGAGTGTGAGAATCCTAAGAAAGGTGCTGTATTTACTAGATGAGTTCAAAATAGCAGAGAGCTGGAACTGAAGAGGAGGTGCCATTGCCTGGGATAATGAATAAGTCCTTTTTACCTTGAATAAGGTAGTAGTATTTTCAGTTATTTATTTAGGAGAGTATGGCATGAACAGTTTCCTGTGGGAAGGATGAAGTCAACTGGCAAGCTTTCTTTACTCATGGTATAGCCATTAAGTTAAGATCAGATGCATCAATAAAGACAAATAGCATGGCTTTCTCACTTACTGTGAATCAGGATGAATTGTGTGCTACCTTGCTTTTCAGAACTTCAGATTTCTCTATGACAACCCCTGCTCATAATTGTCAGCAAGGGTTTAATTAGTAATCCTTACATGAGGCTCAGTTGGAATTGAGGGTGAGATTTTTTTAATTTACTTTATTTATATATTGCCTTTCCCCCAGGATGGGACCCAAGGCAGCTTTCAAAACAACAAATTAAAAATATTTATGAAAAGTTTTAAAACCAAGCAGTTTTAAAACCAAGTTAAAACCCCCACATTAAAACACTATAAAACCATTTTAAAATCATACAACTCATACAAAACTTATCCCGATAAAACATATTTCCCTGTGCAACCATTAAAAGCTTGCTTAAATAAAAAGTATATTTCTTTACTGATGAAAGAAAAGCAGGGAGGGGGCAAGCCTAGCCTCCCACATAAGGGAGTTCCAGTGTCTGGGAGAAGCCGCTGAGAAGGTTCTCTTTTGTGTCCTCACCAAGTGACCCTGTGATGGTTGTAGGATGGAGAGAAAGCGTTCTGTATGACCATGGGGTTGACATCCATAAATTCATCAAAACTTTGGAAATGTCCATGTATACAACGGAGGAGGATGGCAATGACAATCATGATGATGATGGCAAATTTGATTCATATTATTCCACACTTCTTTACAGAAAGCTAGGGTGCATGACAGCAAATAAAAAAATACACACTTTTAAAACAAAAATATCTGAAATAGGAATGCATATCATTGCGGATTTCATTCCTAATGCAAGACCGAATAATTTCTTAAGCTTTCTGAATGCTGGGTAAGATTATTATAATGTTGGTATAGTTTTTATTATTGTACTTGTTTGCAGAAAAATTATACAGAAAATATTTTGCACAAAAAGAGTTTTACATAAATTACATTTTCACAAAAATAATCCCCAAAGTCAAGTGTTTTGCACTAAATACACTATTTTGTGCACAAAAATGTTGTTTTTGTGCAAAACCCAAGCTTTGTAAACTAAGTATGCCTCAACAGGATGTCTCAGTGTTGAGACAGCCTTGATTATGAAGATGAAAAAAATTGTGAGTATTCTTTACAGCTCTAATCTGCACCAAAAATATCAAAAATTACAAATATCTAAAGTTGCTGATGACATACAGTAAAATCAACAAAGCAAAGAAGAGGAAAACGTGAGGCTTTTGTTGTTGTTATATCACATAACATCACAGAAATACGTATGTTTTTCACTGGAATCTGAATGATAGTATGATGACAACAACCAGGGTGCCATCAGTGAAAACAGCTTGCTAAATATGGTAGCTTGAAGGCCACATTATTCTGCAGTACCACAAGGAGACCTTCCTGGATCAGTCTTAAATTTTAGGTACTCACCTGAGCAATGAACTGTGTACAGCCTTGCATATTGACATTCATTGTTAGCCAGTGCAGAGATATGAGAACAGTTCTAATACGCTTACCTATTGCTAACTTGTCAATATTTAGGCTTTGACATTTTTCATGCACTGCAGCCATCAGACAAATCAGAAGTTGGAATGAACAAAAGAAATTATCAGAGCACAGAGTATTATGATTTTATTATCTTGGTCCAGGAACAGATGTCACTGGTAAATCAACCACACCTGACCATAAACATCCTTCAGTTGATGTTCTTCTGCAATCTGTGGTTAAAACAGAACCTAGATGCTGTATGTTCTTCAGACACAGAAGATTCTGAGTAATGTGCAGACATTTAATTGTTCTTAGTACATCCATTGTACATGTTATTCAAGCAGAACATTAATCGTTTATCTATAAATGATGTGGAATAAATACCATTGTGTGTACTGGACCGCAAGATTGTCTGTTGCTTCCCTATTCTTTCTAGGAGTTTTAATTTGTTGTAGAAGAAGGCTCTGGTCCCACCAAAACTATGTTGAGTTATTAAAACTTACTATAGTTGAACCTTGAAGGAATAACTGTCCTTGGACTATGAAAACATTATGATAGGGGAAGGACAAATTAAGTTTTCCACCTTATTTTTTGCAGGTGTTCATATTTAACCATGACGTTTTCTTTTAGAGTCTACATAAAAATTGCATTTAAACATATTTTTCCAGTACATATTTCTTTCCTGATATACATTTCTTTATTTTTAAAAAAAGAAAAAAATGCACACTCCCCCCAGCTAAATAACTATGGAGATTATCACATGCAAAATCTGTTTCGGGTTACATGTAGGTTGTAACTGTCAGCAATAATTTTATCGCATCGGTCCATGCTCAGGCAGTATGCATCCCTTATCTATTCAAGGCTGCTCCCATAGCTTTTCAAGAATGGAAAAATCCCATTCTTAAAAAGATGCCATAGAAACCTGGGTTGGATATGGGCATGGAGCAATGTAATGAGATGCGCCACTGACAGTTACAATTCATGTGTAACCAGGCACAGATTTTGCATGCGATAATCTCCTATATCAGAAAGTTTAGGAGATGTGAAATTTAATGGATAACTTATACATCAGCTTGGTATAGAGTCTGAAAAAGTTGCATTTTAAAAAATTCTAATTCCAGAATGTTCCAGACAGAGTGCTCACTGTCCATGCCAGCTTTAAGATTCTGGGAGTTGTAGTCACACACGAAACTTTTCCAGGCTCTAGACTGGGAAGTATGGATTGTATCAGTCAAATTTAAAATTCACAAAGACCAGTTTCCTCTGGTAGCACTATTAGAATGGGTTGTACACCCTTTATTTTAACTCTTGGAAAATCAGTAATTAAACTTACATCCCATTACTGCTTCACTTTTAACAGTAAGAGGTGTTTGTTCAACATTAGAACAAACACAAACTTTATTTTAGATCTATGTTGCAGGTTTTCTGAGTTAAAATAGGAAGCCTGTATTGTTTTTCAAATAGAAAATACTTTAATGTACTGAATTCTTTTTAAAAATGGAGCCATGATTTACTATAATAGGGAAGAAGTTATTCCCTTATGGTATTTGCAAAAAATAAACCGCTGTTGAATGCAAATCAGAAAACTGCTTGGATTCTACACATGCAGAAGAAACTGCATTTCCCATTTCCCCCACTAGGTTGTACAAACAAGCTGTAGAATTTGCCAGTTAGTATAAGTTTCATATTCCTTCTGCAGGCATTACGGTGTACTATGGTAACCTGAAATTAATCATTATTCTATAAAGGAAGCAAGAAACTGGAGAGAGAGATGAATCTCTGGAATTTGAAATGCTGCTTAAACAAAACCAAGGAATGTTCACTTTAGGGCATACCAGAGCATATATATCCAATGACATCAACAATGTAAATATCACCTTGAATTTCAGAGCCCTCTAAAATAAAGCTTCTCTTTTATGTGAATTAGATTGTAATGCCAACAGCTATGAGGTTTAAATCACAGTTTGTTCCAGATTTGCATGTAGCTGGCTAGCTGTAACAAGACCTCCATATCCTACCCACTTTATTTTGTAGGATTTGCTCCACACAGCTCTGACTCATTAAACAAGGTCTCCCAATCTTCTGTGTAGAATTGGCATGGGAGGGAAGGAAATGCCACTCCAGCCAGCCAGTTGCATTGACCTAAATCTAGACTCTCCAAACTATAGTCTAGATTCCTACATATCAGCAAATAAGAAGATGACGAGTTTTGGGATGACAATTCAGCAAACAAGGGGCTGGTACATACCGGCATGAAGCGGCGAGGCAGCGGCGATATAAGGGCTCGGTGTATCTCAGCGTCCACATTTACTGAGCCCTAATATCAGTGCTTTTGTATCATAAGGCTGTGGCTCCATCCACACGGGCTGCAGCCTCGTGAAGTAAGGGAGCCAGAGCGCCCAAACGGCTCTAGCTGGAAGCATCACAGCCCTTATGATGCTGCAAAAAGGAGCTCCATTTCGGAGCTTCTTTTTGAGCCAGATCATTGCTGCAGTCATGCGGTTGCTACGGCAATGCTCCGGAGAAGAAAGTGACAGCCTCTGGCTTTCCCTTTCTTCTCATCTGTGCCGCCCCCTCCATAGGCATATTTGTTTGCAAGTTAGCAATTTGGAGACCTAATCTTCAAGAATTAGATATTTCAAAACCTTTGAAAATCAGACTAGGAAGTTTCACGCCATATACTATTTTATAGATGCCAAGACAACTCAGAGCCAGCATGGTGTAGTGGTTTGACAACTCTGAAGATCAGCATTTGATTCCCTGCTTGGCTATGAAACCCACTGGGTGACCTTGGGAAAGTCACACTTTCTTAGCCTCAGAGGATGACAATGGAACCCCTCTCTGAAGAGACTTGCCAAGAAAGCCCTGTGATAGGTTCATCTTAGGGATGCCACAAATCAAAAATGACATGGAGGCACACAGCAGCAACAACAACAACAACAACACTGACTTGAATTTCTCACAGAAAAGTAGATCCCAACTAATGGTGACCCTTTAGATGAGATGCCTCCAAAACTATCTATCCTCCACTGTTCTTCTGAGATCCTGCAAATTCATACTTGTGACCTCCTTAATAGAGTCCATCCATCTAGTATGCAGTCTTTCTTTCTTTCTACATCCCTCCACCTTTCTTAGCATTATTGTCTTTTCCAGTGATTTTTTCATGATGTGGCTAAAGTCTGGCAGCCTCTACTTAATCTTCTTGGCTTCTAGTGAGATTTCAGACTTCATCTGTTCTAGGACTCATTTGTTTGTCTTTTTGGCTATACATGGTATGAATGTGGTTTTTGATGCCTTTGTATGTTTGGATTTGTTTGGTAGTAACAGACGCTTGAACCTACAGCTGTGTAGAATCCACATGAACTAGGCATACAGTGGACCCACAGGGGTTTGATGACACCTTCCCCCTGCACATAACGAAAAATGTAGACATTTATGCTCCATATTATTAAATGGTGACAACATATGCATCCACACACAGCCATTGAATAATATGGGGCATGATGAGCGGTCCACCAAATGAAGGGTTTAACTGCACTTTTGAGCAGAAAACTGATCAGTTTTAGGAATCTTAACCTTTGCTCATTTCATTCGTGCATGTAAAAATGGATAATTTCAGATTTTGTCTGCAGTGGCTGAAATTATTAAAGTTTTTTTTCTTTATTCGTTTTACACTTTTTTGATGATGTTCATAGTTCAGGACTTTTGAATGAAAAATTCATTTGAAAAAAAAACTTTGTGCAATATACACTGAAAACAGTATATTTTCCACAAAATGTACTGCTTCTACACAAAGATGTTGTGCGGTCTTGCACAAATGATTTTTTTTGCAATAAATAAATAAATAAATAAATCTCACAGCAATTTATCATTTTTGTAATAGAGTGCCTTGATGTTTCCAGGAAAAGAGGAAAAAGAAAAAGAAAAAAGAGAGACACATCTCCAAGTGTTCAGTGGATGGCTGTTTTTATTTTAGAAAAAAAATAAAAGGACAACACATACTTTTATAATAATATATAGATGTAATATATAATATTACATATTAGAATATTACATATTCTAGTCTTTGTATGTTGCTTGCATACTACATTGCCCTTATAATTTTATTTTTATTTTATGCTTTTATGTAGTCTGTGAAGAAGGTCATTGAAATATATAGAGGCTGAAACATCATGAACTTTTTCCAAAATAAAAGCAGCCATCCCCTCAGTATTTAGAGACATGCCTCACTTTTTTTCCTTGTGGATTCCATTGGGTGCTCTCCAGTTTATGTCTCTTCTAGTGTTTCCAAAAATCATTCCTTGTTAGGTATAAGAAAATTTGCAAACATTCTACATCCCTAGTCAATTTTTATTGACTTCCACCTCTCCTCTGCAGAAGATGTGGATCCAGCCCAGTGAATTTTGTGTTAGACTCTAATCATATTTATATACTGAAAGCCAGCTCACATGTTAAAACTGTCATGGTCAAAGAAAAGAAATCACAGCTACTTTATTGCTGGCTTGATATTTGTTATAGTCAGCATACATTACGCCTTTCCAAAAGGCTTCAACTGGTGTGTATACACAGATGTTTAACATTTTTGAAAACCCATCATCCTTTTCCTCTGTCAAACATACGTATTTCAGTAGGTTAGTTGGTTCTTTCAGAAACTTTCACACTGTGCCTTAAGTTATTTCATTTTCCATACATATGGAAAGCTGTGGCTGTAACATTTGTGTATTACACATCACAAGACAATTTGTATATTTAACCACTGTAACCTTCTCTAGAAACACCTTCTTGGATTTCCAACTAAAGGCAGAATAAATACACACGATTCCTTGGACCTTTCCCACTACACAGTTATAGCACTATGATTCTGCGTTTATTGTCATGGCTGCATCCTATGGAATCCTGGGGTTTGTAGTTTGGTCAGAGCATCAGAGGAGCTCCCTGGCTGAGAATTTGAAACTCAACTGCAAATTCCAGGTTTCCACAAGACGGAACCACAATTAAAGTTGAATCTTGGTGCTATAACTGTGAAGTAAGAAAGGGCCCCAAGTATGGAGGAGTGGAATGTAATCTCTGAAACCTGCTCCATTTGTTCAGTCTGAGAGTTCTATTGCATTTAGAATTATAAATTCATAGAATCCTAGAGTTGGAAGGGATCCCATAAGTCATTGAGTACAACCCTCCACTCAGTGCAGGATCTCCAGCTAGCGCATCCCCAACAGGTAGCTGTCCAGCCTCTTTTCGAAGAGTCCAGACAAAGAGACTCTGTCACCATCTAGACAGTTGGTTCCATTGCCAAACAGCTCTTACCATCAAGAAGTTCTTTATAAACTTCAATTTAAAAAATCTCTTTGTGTAACCTAAAACCATTAGAACTTGTCCTAATGTCTGGGTCAGCCCTTCAAGTAGAAAGAATGCATAACAACCTCAGCTTCTTCAATCTTTCCTCATGTGTTTTGTCCTCCATACCTCTTCTCATTATTTTTGCCCTTCTCTGAACCTTCTCAACTTGTCTATATTCTTCTTAAGATGAGGTCCTCAGAGCTGAACGTTTTTCATTTGTAACTAAATGAAGCCAAACCCATAGCAGCAATCCTGGAACACCCAAAGATGAGGAGGACCCCAACATCCCATTGAGGTCTGCAGGGGATTAGCAGCCATGTGGGGAAATGAAATGAGGCATCAGGGAACTAGTATGGCTGATGAAGGTTGTGTGTACACTGCAGAAATAAAGCAGTTTAACACTGCTTTAACTGCCATGGCTCAATGCCATGGAATTCTGGGATTTGTAGTTTTGTGAGATATTTAGCCTTCTCTGTCAGAGAGCTCTGGTGCTCCACCAAACTACAATCCCAGAAATTCCATAGCACTGAGCCCTGGAAGTTAAAGTGGTGTCAAACCACTTTATTTTTGCAGTGTGGCAGCAGCCTGGCAGAAAAGGGGAAGCAGAACACACCATGTAGCAGGTTTTTCAGTATGTCCCACTTGCTCAAAGTTAGTAAGGTTTCTTTGTGATAAAGCTATATATGTGGCTGTACAACCTTATGTCAAATCATCAGGACACCCCAAACTCTAATACTTTGAAGAAAGAAATAACTTTTTGAGTTAAATGGTTATTAAGTTTTACACTTTCAAGAAAAAAGTATCCTTGTGTGTTTCTCTCTAACTGATTGGTATATATGTTATGTAAATTTGAACCATGAAGAGGAAAAATAAAATAGAAATCAAACAGAGCATTCATTCCCATTCTGGACTTAGCAATTATTTCAGTTTTATATGAACTTGAGAGTTTTATATGATCTTGAGAAAGGGGGCAGGGGGGAAAGAAAGAATATGCTTTGTGTGGGACTTCATTAAAACAAAATGGAGAACTACATACCCTGAGATGCCAGCACGGTTGTCTTATCCTCTTTTAAGCTGCTTTTTATGACTTCAGGTGGTTCTGTAGCTTCACAGTACATTACGGGAAATAAAACTGAAGCAAGAGAATCCTAACTAGGTTTGTAGAAAGACCAAAGGCTCTGATATTTTCATATCACGCTTTTTCTCTAAAACCTAATTTAGATAAAAGCAAAATGAATCCTTACTTGGCTACAAAGAGGTGGGGGTGGGGGAGGGAAGCAAGAAGTAGATTTGCAAGAAAACATACATATCAAAGGAAAATGAAAGCCCTCTTCTATTAAAAATAGTTTATAGCAAGGATAGAGACAAGGTTAAAATGCAAAATATGGAGTTGTCATGACCTTAGTAAGTTCATGAAATAAGAAATGAATCTCCAGTTTTGTGGATAGGTAAGTACGTGCTGCATCCCAATAGTAAGAAATAATATGTAAGTAGAACAGGTAGACCTTCATGTCTGGGTATAAGCAATAGTGGCAGGAGAATGTTGCACCACTTGGAAGTAGTAGGAATCTCATATTCTGTACAACGTCTTGTGAATCTACTCCAGGAATGTGCAGGGCTCTATCTTAAAGCACCTGTGGATTATACATCAAGGATTGCTAGCCCCAGATGCTTTGCTGCCTGAGGATGAAAACAAGATAGTAGCCCATTTCATGTGTACAAACTAATTGGGTTGCCAGTTCAGGCATACTAACATACGGGTGATGGAATATTTTCCCCGTCACACTGGTGGGCAGCAGGCCCCTTATGCAAAGGAACACACAGCTCTGGGATGCAGTTGAGATGTAAAAGGGAGTATCAAGAGAATCATCCAACGGACTGCTGCTACTTGCACCATACATTTGCCACCTAAGATGGTTGCCTTATGTTCCTTAATGACATGGCCAGCCCTGGACAAAGGACACAATCAAGGCAACTTATGTAATATAGTGGGCTGAGGTTTGGCTCCAGGACCCCCATGGATACCAAAATGTGTGGATGCTCAAGTTCTATTATATACAGTGAGATAGTAAAATGGTGTCCCTCAGTGCTAAACTACATATGAGACATCATCAGAATGAAGATATTAAGATTTCATTATTTGGTTCTTAGATAATATATATGCAAAACTCAAAATGTTTCATGTGTAAAACTCTTTCACACTCAAAACATGTAATTGCTTGTTAGATAATGCATATGAAATATGAAAAGAAATGAAAGCCCTCCTTCAGGTCTTCTGCCTATGGGGTCCTCTTTTGATATTTCATCAATGGCTGTAAACATCAAATTATTATGGGAAAACAACTTCCAGGTTGAAATAGCAGGTTCAAGTCACCTCCTGTAAGTGCTATATTACAGGGGAGATACCTGGTGTAATTTTAAGGGGTTCTTGGCTGACAAGAAAGTCCTCTCTTGGTAGAGGGGTCCCAGATGATGATCTGCATGTGTGCATTGACTCTGCTAAAATGGTGTCAAACTGAATTATTTCTACAGTGTAGATGCACCCTGTGTCATGAGTGAAAAACCTTTTCCCTTCTGTTATCCACAGGCATTCAGTAATAGTGTGTGTGTACCACGGTATGAGACAGACAGACAGATAGATAGATATCACTTGTATTGTTCCCCTTGCTCCCAGTATTGCTAAGAACAGTCTGCTATTTATTAACATCAGTTTGGGCTACTACTGTTTATAGAATAGGGTAGGACTCATAAAAAAAGAAAAAAGAGGGCTCTGTCATAGTATCAAGATTACCTAGGAAGATCTCTCTCTCTCTTCCCCCCTCTCTCAGTCACACATACACACACACACACAAAACAGCAGCCTGACATAAGGATAAAATTATTTCCTAATTTCACTCTCAAATGTATCAATGAGTAATTTTAGCAATTTGCTTCCCACTGCAAGAAAGTCTTCAATAATTGTGCAATTTGTGAAGAGAATTTGTAGTTCAGGGCTTATACTGTTCCTTTTTTCCATGCATAAGACATCATTTTGCACACAGGAAACAGCATTCAGGGAGTTATAGTACAAAAATATAACCCTCTCCCTCAAACTGTGGTTTTCAACCACTCTAAAAGAACACTCAAAGGTGTTGGCCAAGGAAGATCAGAATCATTGAGGAGTTGTTGCCAGAACTGATCTGGTATAATACCTCTTAGAGCATTTTCAGATGATGGTGCTTCATCCTGCCAATTACAACCCACTGGAAACAAAGATAATGCTTTATAAAATGGAAGGCAGTAGAGGAAGACCACATTGCAGATGGATTGATTTAATAAAGGATGTCACAGCCCTGAGTTTGTAAGACCTGGGAAGAACTGCTGGTAATTAGGTTTCATGGAGGTTCATAGAGTCACATGTCAAAGTTGTCTTGATGACACAAAAAGGAAAAAAAAACAACAAATTAAATGATTCAATTATTTCTCAGGTAAAGAAAAAAGGACCCAAGAAGTGGGGAGAAAGAAGGAAAGGTTACAAATGGAGGACAATGTCATCTGAGGTCTCTGTAAAATTCAGTGCATAAGACAGGATAATAGTACCATAAAAACTGCATCTGGAACCACTCTTGTATAGTCCATCTGGCCTAGCCCTTTGATTACTTTCAGCAAGTTCAGAAGGAGAACTGATTCTTACTTTTGTGGATGAGGCATACATGCAGATGGTTTCAGTTCTGCCCAGAGATGATTTGACCCTGTTCCATAGACATACTGCCTTGTTGCAATAGGCCTGTTTTGTCTTGGTTTTAAATCAGGAAAAAAAAGTCAGTGTAGGGTAGTTGTTTTAACATTGAAGTGTGACTCTGGAGACCAGGATTTGAATCCTCACCACAGTGGGGCAAGTCACACTCTTTCAGACTTAGAGGAAGGAAAAGGCACCCATGCCAAGAAACCCCTGTGATAGGTATTTATTTATTTAGTTAGTTTTTTGTGGGGTTTTCGGGCTATGTGGCCATGTTCTAGAAGAGTGTATTCCTGACGTTTCGCCAGCATTTGTGGCTGGCATCTTCTATTTTTCCTAAGTTAGGAGGCACTACATCTTTCTTTGTAAGGGAGTTGGCTCTGCTTTAGTCCTTTGAAATCATGATCAAATTTTACTGAGTAGACCCACTGACCTTGATAAATTACTCTAAAAAATATGGTGATGCAAATGACATCATAACATCCTGAATAGATACTCCCTGACCTGGAAGAATCTTACATTCTCCCTGTAACTATGTGCAGTCATGTGGGTGATTTGCAAGGGTCTCTGCATGTATAACAGAATGGAGATTGTGTAGCCTTCTAAATGTTTTGGACTGTGACACTCAGCATTCCTCACCCTTGGCTATGCCGGCTAGAGCTGCTGGAAGTTGCAGTCTAACATCATCTGGAGAACATACATACCACATTTGGTGTAGAATGGCCACTTACAATATGCAGCTGGTAACAGGCAATGCATAATTTTGCATACTGAATGTTCTTCCCATGAGTGGGTGTTGGCCCAAGCAACTGGAATGTTGAAGCAGAAAAGATACTTAGGAGATTATTAGATGGGAGCAAAGTGGATTACTCTCCCCTTCACCTGTGGTATTAATGCAGTCAGGGGAGAAGATTATCACACCGCCACACACTTATCCTGTTCTTCTCCCATCCATAAAGAGTAATGGAACCATCATTTGGTATTAATGGAACCTTCTGTTAATAGCACATAATTTGGTCTTTTACTCTTTACAAATGGGAGAAGAATGGGATAAGTGCACGGGGATGTGATAATCTTCCCCTCCCCCCAATCGCGCGAATACCACGGGTTAAGGATGGTAACAATCTACTTTGCTCCTTTGTGTGATAATCTCCTTAGAAACCTTCATGCTGTGTCTATTTGATTTCAAACATAAAAAAAACCCAGTGTGAATGTGTATGCCTACATTCCATACACTCCAACATTTAACAGTTTTAAACCAGCAGTTTGCTTTCGCTTCAATCTACAGCAGCGGTTCTCAAACTTTGGTCCTCCAAGTGTTTTAGACTTCAACTCCCAGAAGCTTCAGCCAGCTTGGTGAACTGTCAGGAATTCGGGATGGGAGCTGAAGTCCTAAAATACCTGGAGGGCCAAAGTTTGAGAACCACTGGTTTACAAGGAAGGACAATATTTTGTCTCCTCTTCTCTCCACTGAGTCACTTGAGTGCAACCTGGGTCACTATAAGTCAGAAATTACTTTAAAGCACACAACACATCATCTAGAAGACACCATGCTAATCTTCTCTGTATCATTTCAATTTTAATATATGTGCTGCTGAAGCAAGTAGATAAAAGGACCTCAGCAGCTGCCGTTAGAGCCAAATTAGAAATTTACTCTAACCACTCACAAGCTAAAATCAGAGTGTTTAATTATTGCTGCAAAATTAATGAAATGGAACCAGACAGACTCCCTAGATTATGCCTATTAGAACAGTTGCACTCTCATTTGCAATCTTCATGGTCTATACAACTGATAAACTTTATAAAGAGCTGTGGTCTCCCCATAGCCTGCAGAGTGAAAGATCAAGCAAGAAAGAGTGCAAGACAGAAAATCTTGGATATTCCAGCCCAAGAAGATATAGCCACCCTCAGCAGGGTAGGCAATTTAAAATGGCTGTGCCGTTACAAACGGTCCTTTAAAATGCCAACTTATCTAAAAATACAGATCCCAAAACACCTCAGAGAGGCATTCACCCAAGCTAGGTTTGACCAACTTGATACCATGGTAAAACATGGGAGATTCCAGGGTATCCCTTATAATGAACGATCTTGTATTTGTGATGACCATGAAATTGAGGATCTAGCACACATTTTGTTTGGATGTAATCTGTACCAACAGGAAAGGGATCAATACCTTGATCCCTATATTAAACGAACAATATTCTGGAATACTCACATCAGAATATCATACGAGTGGATAAGATTCAATTCTGTTGCCACAGCTCGGTTCCTTCATAAAGCATCACTGTCGAGATCTAGATATGTGGGAATGATTGGTGTTAACTGTAAGGGTGTTGAAGAGATTTGACATATGATGACAGCTGTTTAATATTATTTCTACTTCCCATTTTAATTGTGTTTTACTTCCCATGGTAATTATCTTACACATTACTGTTTGATTGTTTTAACATCTTTATTCTTAACTGTTTATTTGTATATTTTTCAGTACATATTGTATATTTTTATTTAGATTTGTATAGTTATATATAAGCTGTGCATGTTTAGGCTATTCATACGTATCTATATTGTATTGTGGTATATTGTACTTAGTGCACTATATTAACATTTTATATATGTGTGTGTGTCATTGCTTGTATTACTATGTTGTGAGTATTTTGAAACAGCCCTTGGCTATTCAGTAAACATACTGACAAGATAGAAGACAGCATATTAGTCCAGTTTGAAAAGACTCATTCTAAATTAAGCAGAGGCTCAATATGTTTACCAGTGATGACATAAAATGTGTTTACTAACTTTGATTTGAATTTCATGTGTTTGTATATGAATTTTTATGTTATAGGCCACTTTGAGTTTATTGTTATCAAGGCAAATAGGATATAAACTAAGAAAACACATTTAACAACAGTAACAAGGAAACCTGTGAGGCAGAACTTACCCGGTCCTGTCTTATATGTACAGTGCTTGCTGTGTGCATCTGTTTAAACATCAGTCATGGAAGTTAGATATGGCTATGGACAGCATATTGTCATAATTTGTTCTTAGTTTTTCTCTCCTTCTCCATGCTTTAATGCTACAGGTCTCCCACTGCAAGGGACAGCTTAAGTCATATGTCACAGAGCATCATCTTCCAAGCCTAGTTGCTGCAGTTCAGTTTCATGTTTATTTGTTGTTTTGTTTATCTCAGAGCTGTAAGACAACTGTGATAATTTGTGGGTGCAATATGAACCATTTGAAATTCAGGGTAGTGGATGAACCATCTCTCAAGGAAAAGTTGTTGATTATTTATTATCTGTGATGCACAGAAGTACAGTGTGTTAGGGCAATAAAACCCTCTTTATAGGAAGAAATAAATACCAGTGGTGTAAATTTTTCAACATGAAAGAGCTGATCACATAAATGAATGTTTACAACTTCATGGTTAGACAACATTTATTCAGATCTCTCCTCCTCTAAGAATGATCTAAGTTCCATTTCAAATCAGTTGCAGAAACAGTAATCCTTTTGTTTGTCTTTCTGTTCTTAGAATAATGTGCTAGGGTGTATATTCCCAGTGGTACCAAAAGTGTTTGGATCAGAAGCTCTTCAGAAGTGAATAATAAGGCTTTTTATATATCAGAAACAATGTGTCCTGCTTTAAGACTTCTCTGTCTAAAGAAGTTATCTATTGAAAGGCTGTCCAGGATAAACCAGACTGGATAACAAAATGTGAGAAACAAAACAAACATGGAAAGAGAGAGTTGAGGTCTTCAAATGGTTCAACTGGACAGCAAATTGACCAGGCATGCAACTCACTTGGTCATATAATTTCCCAATATAGCAAGATGCATTTCTGATTAATTTATAGTATGCATTTATAAATTTATAGTATTAATTTATAATTTTAATTTATAGTATTATTATATTGTATGTATTTTGTCCAGAGGGACAAAGAGGCAGGTTTGGGAGCCCAACGGCATCAGAGCAGCTTTCACACTAAGGAAAGATATAGCTACAGCACTCAAAGGATACAACTCAAAGTCAGACCGTATAATATCAATAAGGCTTCAGGGCAAACCTATAAGTATAATAATAATTATCCAGGTATGTGTACCAACCACAGATGCAGATGAAGAGGAATTTGAGAGGTTCTGTGATGCAGTCCAGGAAGAAATTGACAACATACCATCAGAAGATTTCAAACTAATCATTGGAGACTTGAATGCTAAAGTTGGCAACAAAGAAGAATCAAAAACAGTAGGAAGATTTGGATTAGGAACAAGAAGTAAAGCAGGAGAGCATCTGACAGAATTATGTGAGGCCAGTAATCTATTCATTCTAAATACTGTACCTGCTTCATACAGCCAGCTAGGACACTATACACCTCAATATCACCAGATGTTAAACACAAAAACCAGATAGACCACATAATTGTAAGTGGAAGATGGAGAAGCTCTATCCTTTTGGCCAAAACCACACCAGGAGCTGACTGTGGCACAGACCATGAACTGCTCATAACAAAAATCAGAGTTAAGCTGAAGAAGAAAGCAAAAACCGTCATTATACCAAAATATGACATGAATAACATTTCAGATGAATTCAATGAAAATATAGGAAACAGATTTGAACTATTGACTATAATCAACTGGGAACCTGAAGAACTGTGGACAGACGTCAAAGACATAATTAAGGATAAATACAAGAAAACACTAAGAGTGGCCAAAAAGAAAGATAAGGAACAATGGATGACAGATGAAACACTTCATGCAATAAAAGAAAGAAGAAAAGCAAAAGCAAAGGGAGATAGGAACAAAGCCAGAAGTATGAACACAACATGCAGGGAAGTAGCCAAGGGGGGGGGGGGGCCTTGGGGTCCGGACCCCCCCCTTCCATTAGAAAAATGAATGGTGTGTGCTGCTGCACTGCCGCACCCAAGCCCCATTATAATGGTGGCACTTAGTCTGGACCCCTCCCCCCTTCCTAAAATCCTGGCTACGTCCCTGCAACATGTCTGACATGCAGGGATAAGGAGAAATATTATAATGACCAATGTAGAGCAATAGAAGACAACTATAAAAAAATCCAAGAAATTAAAGCCAAGTTGAAACCAAGAGCGGGGATGCTCTATGCAGGAAAAAAAGAACATAATACAGGAACAAGAAGAAATAAAAATACACTAGAGGCAACACACAGAAGATTTATATGAAAGAGATGTAGGAATAAATAACATTTGGAATGAGGAGCCATATGAAGACAAACCCCAAATTCTAGAAGTGGAGTAGAATCTGCAATAAAGGAAAGGGGAAAAAATAAATCACTGGGAACAGATGATATCCCAATTGAACTGCTACAATGCCTATAGACAGATGCAATTTTAGTGCTAACTGAAATATGCCAACAAATATGGAAAACAAAGCAGTGGCCAACACACTGGAAATGCTCAATATACCTGCCAATCCACAAAAAAGAGATACAAAGACTTCAGCAACTATAGGACAATAGCACTAATCTCACATGAAAACAAAATAATGCTCAAAATTCTGTTGCATAGACTCTGACCATACATGGAGAGAGAAAACCCAGAGCTGTAAGCAGGATTCAGAAAAGGAAGAGGTACTAGGGACCACATTGCAAATGTACAATGGCTAATAGAGAACACCAAAGAATTCCAAAAAAGAATCAGCATGCTTTCCTACAGCAAAGCATTTGATTGTATAGATCACAAAAAGCTATGGAATGCACTCATAGACATGGGCATGTGACTATATCTGATAGTCCTAATGAGGAATCTGTACCAAGGACAAGAGGCCACTGTCAGAACAGAATTACGGAAACAAAGTAGTTTCCAATTGGGAAAGAGGTCAGGCAAGGCTGCATCCTTTCACCCTACTTGTTTAACATATATGCTGAAACCATCATAAGAAAAACAGAATTAGAATCAGAAAAAGTAGGAGTAATGATAGGAGGAAGCAACATTAACAACCTAAGAAATGCAGATGACACCATAATATTAGCAGAAGACATTCAGGAACTAGAACAGTTAATAAGGAAGGTCAAAGAGGAAAGTGCAAATGCAGGTCTGATGCTGACCATAAAGAAAACAAAAATAATGACTACAGAAAAAAATATGCAAATTCAATCTAGACAACAAGGAAATTGAAACAGTTAAAGAATTCCTATATCTAGGATCAAAGATTGACCAGAATGGAGACTGCAGTCAAGAAATAAGACTAGGAGTGGGAAGAGCAGCTATGACAGAACTGGAAAACATACTGAAGAGCAAAGACGTACAACTGAGCACTAAAGTTAGAATTGTTCAGGCCATTGTATTTCCAGTTACAGTATCATGTACGGATGTGACAGCTAGACAGTGAAGGAAGCAGACAGAAAGAAAATCAAGTCATTTGAAATGTGTTGCTAGAGAAAAGTACTTAGGATCCCATGTACAGCCAACAAGAAAAACAAATGGGTTCTCAAAGAGATCACACTAGGGCTCTTCTTGGAAGCAAAGATGATCAAGTTAAGACTATTGTACTTTGCCCACATCACAAAAAGGCTTGGATCACTAGAAAAAATAATAAAATAATAATAATTCTGGGAGAGGTATAAGGTAGATGAAAGAGAGGAAGACCACAGATCAGATGGATAGACTCAATCAGGGGGGTTATGAGTAAGCACTTGCAGGATCTGGTCAAAGCAATGGAGGATAGGGATTCTTGGAGAGGTCTCATTCACAGGGTTGCCATGAATCATAGAATCATAGAATTGTAGAGTTGGAAGAGACCACAAGGGCCATCAGATCCAACCCCCTGCTATGCAGGAACCCTCCATCAAAACATCCCTGACAGATGGCCATCCAGCCTCTGTTTAAAGACCTCCAAGGAAGGAGACTCCACTACACTCCGAGGAAGTGTGTTACACTGTCAAACAGCCCTTACTGTCAGGAAGTTCCTTCTAATGTTGAGGTGGAATCTCTTTTCCTGTAGCTTGCATCCATTGTTCCGGGTCCTGTTCTCTGGAGCAGCACAAAACAAGCTTGCTCCTTCCTCAATATGACACCCTTTCAAGTATTTAAACAGGGCTATCATATCACCTCTTAACCTTCTCTTCTCCAGGCTAAACATCCCCAGCTCCCCTGAGTCGTTCCTCATAGGGCATGATTTCCAGACCGTTCACCATCCAGTTTCTCAATGTCCTTTTTTGAATTGTGGTGCAGGAAATAGTAGGAAAAAGAGCAGGAAGAAGAAGAATTGTGTATTCCTCTTATGTGAAGTGGTGACAGAGGCAGAGGGAGAGAGAACCAGAATTATGACAAATTAAAACTTCCCTCAGTCCAGGGACACAATCACTATGCTTGCACAAAGACAGGCTAGGCCCAGGACACCCCTAAGTAATTTCCAATATCCTGAGACTGGGAAGAGGTTGGATTGGATACATCTTCAGATGGATTAGTGTTTGTTCATTTGGCACTTGGCCATCATTATGAGTTAAGAATAGCACTCTGTGGCTGTAACCGCACTGCAGAAATAATCCAGTTTGACACCATGTTGCCATGGCTCAATGCTATGGAATTCTGGGAACTGTAGTTTGTTGTGGCACCAGAGCTCTCTGACAGAGAAGGCTATATTACAAATCCCAGGATTCTGTAGCATTGATCCATAGCAGTCAAAGTGGTGTCAAACTGGGTTGTTTCTGCAGTGCAGATGCAACCTAAGACAGGAGTGTTTTGGCTGTCACAAAAAGACAATGGACTGTTTGGTGGGCACAGGCATACATTTTGCATTACACAGCAAAATACCTTTGCTGAACCCTGCACAATGCCCACTTACTTTGAGAAGAAGGAACTCAGGAATGAATGCCCACAGAGCAAATATAATTGAAGCATAATTTCACTGTGTCAGTTGGTCACATGAATCCATCTTCAAAAATATGTCAATCTTTTCAACACCCACTGCATCTGTTGTGCATTAGTAGGCTGTTGAAACAGTGTGCATAGAATGTTTCTGTTGTGCATTAGTAGGCTGTTGAAACAGTGTGCAGAGAATGTTTCATTGTGGCATTTCTATCCCTGTATCAAAAAATAGGTTTTCTATATCCAAGGACACAAGCAAACGTATGGTCTAGTTTCTCACTATCAGTGGTATAATAAGGAAAACCAGTATGGTGCCATGCTTTGTGTGCTGAACTAGGACTCTGGGACTTGTTGTTGTGTGCTTTCAATTTTTTCAATTTATGGCACCCTTAAGGTGAACCTATCATGGGGTTTCTGGGGCTCAGAGTGTGTTACTCAGAGTGTTACTTTTAGCCTCCCCTTCTTCATCCAGATTGGGGCCACGGCAACCTCATGCCACAGCCCCAATCTGGACTTTCCAGGGCACAAAATGGAGCCCCTTTGTGCCCTGGAAAGGGTGCCATAGCTGTGTTGTAATGGCTATATGTCACTCCTTTGGCACTATATTGTATGGACGCAGTGCCGGAAGAGCACCATGATGCCACACACCATGTAGAGTGGCACGCAGCATCATAGCGCCCTGCGGGAGGGAGTCAGGGCATGCATCATTTGGATGCAATGCTTTCACTCTACCCCCAGGCTGGCCTTTTAGGCCAGTCTGAACTGGGCCTCACTCTAGGAGACTAAGGTTCAAATTCCTGTTCCACTGTACAAATTCACTGAGCCTCAGAGGGCATCAGTGGCATAGGCCATTTGAACAAATGTTGCTGTGAAAATTGTGTGATAGAATCACCTTAGAGTTTCCATAAGTCTGAATTTATTTGAAGGCAGAGATAATAACAAATAATTAGCCATAGAATCTTTTCCTGTTGTGTGAAGAAGGGATAGGAGACAAACTTGCTTCTTTTTCATTCCTGAATTCAGTTCACTCTGTTGTCTTAGATCTATAAAGTTCTAAATGACAGAGGATAAGATATTGTAAAGACTGCCTCCTTCTATATGAGATATTCAACAGAGGTCATGGTGACATTTCCCATCATCTGAAGGTTAGTGAGTGCATAAGACAGGGCTTTCCTGTTGTGGGACTCATTCCAAAGGGAAGTCAGGCTGGCCCCATTTTACTCTGCCTCCAAGAGACAGTTGAAACTGTGTTAGTTTTGTTATACCTTTGACTTTTAAAACGGAGGCCCGATCTAGACGGGCCTATAGTGCGCCCTCGTCATGTGATAGGGGTTGGCCGAGGGTGCACCGCCCATACATGTCTCACTCCTAGCATGTGACGAGGATGTCAAAATGGTGTTGCCCTGTACACACGGGTGCTGCCATTTTGATGTGACAGACGCTTAGCGTCCACACGTTGCACCCCCTTGTGATGATGCAAGGGCGCCGCAGAAAGAACCTGCTTTTTGCGGGTTATTTTTGCTACGCTAGGAAGCCGTGGTTTGTCTGCTGCGGCTTGCTCGTGTGGCAAAACAAGGCATCAGCAGACCGCCCTTTATAGGCGGTCTGTATCCCGCCTTAGTCTCCCTTTCTGTTGTGCTCTTTACATCATGATTTTATTATTATTATTATTTACGATATTTATACCCTATCCTTTAGCCCTAAGGGCTCTCAGAGCATTTATTTATTTATTTATTTATTCATTTATTTGCAGAAAAGCTATTTATAAATATTTTAAATTAATTAATAAATATAACATTATTTCTAACTTTTAGATTATTTTTGGGGGTGGGGTGGGGAGGGGGAATGTTATGATTTCTGACTGCCAAACAGAACAACTGAATGTATGCTTCCAGAGACACAATACTACACCACACTTCTGATAAAACTATGAAATGGGCAATGGGGCATCCAAAATGTGGAAGGAGTTTTGTGCAACTCTGTGGAGCCATACAAATACACTATGGAGTGATACACACACATACACACACACACACACACACACACCTGTGCTAACTGAAAATGTGCCATCATCACACAAACGAGAGACATTATGCAAGGTAAAGCTGGGACTGGATGGATGTGGCCCTATTGAACTGTTACTTCCCTTATGCCTCACTATTGTCCAGCTTGGGTTTGGATGATGGGAACCGAAATCCAAATCATGTTAAGTATCAATGGGCCAAACTCTCACTCAGTCCTGGAGTCATACATACATTCTTCCTTTCCTCAGTCATTTTCAGCTGCTGTTTAGAAGGGATGTCAAAGAAATGCCAGCATGCTTTGCTGTGTATGTTGCTGCTGAAGAGATTTCAAGAACTGTTAAGTTAAACAATATGGAGTACTCTTGTGACAAATTAAACACTTATAGCTATGCTCCAGTTGCAGTACAATTTACTTATATAATTTTCAGATGAGCTGGATTATTACTTTTAACGCCAACTGGATGGCACTGTGAGTTTATTCACACATCATGAATGAGCTAGCTGTTTTCCCCGATTTGATGAGCTGTTGGTCTTACTTGAAAGCACATCTGTTGAAGTGGAAGCTTGGTTGGATATTGGTATCTCAGAGGAATATGTTCTTAATTTAACAGTGGGAAGGCTTAATAAACTGGCAATGATCAAAATCTAATTGAATTTGGTAAATTAGGGGAAAAAGCTGTGGATGTGATAAAAAAAGACTCTATTAAAAATAGGACAAGAAAATTATGCTTTCATTAGCCATTGTCAATTAGACCTCAAACAACATTTTAGTTACCATTCTCACACAAAACAAGAAAATTAGATAAAACTAAATTACACTTATTAGCTATGCTAAAAGAGTCACAAAAAGAAAATATGACCCTGAGGCCAAAAGGAGGGTAGAAGTCAATAGACCAAAATATCCTGCTGCTAAAATAATTTTCATTAGTATTTTTTCTTCTATTCTTTAAAGGAAATGGAAAAAGAGAAACATACCATTGTGTTCATGTGGGCCTGATTTTCCAAATTAATTCCAGTTAATGGTACAAAGGTTTGTTTGTTTGTTGTATATACAGTATCATCAGTTTTTCCCTGTATGAATAGGGTCTTCTTTCTCATGTCCTGCTTTGTCTGCTGTTGGGGGATATCCATAGTTTTTCTTTCATTTACTTGAAATCCCCTGGTATGTTCTTGTCCTGTTAATTTAAGTAGAGGAAACCTCAGATAGAACACAGTAGAGTTCCTTGTTCTCCTTAACTCTCCATAAAATTAACACTGTGAGCATAAAACGAATGCACTAATTGGATATCATTATGAGATATATTGCATAAATGAAAATTGCATTTGATTGCAGTTAGCAAAATTAGAGTCATATTGACTGAAATATGCTGCATATTTAGTAACAGAATACATTATTTATAATAGTACCTTTTTCTTCTTCCTTTTTTCCCCTTCAAACATTGTGAATGGTATTTGCAGAGCAACAAATAAGCATCCATGCAGAATATAAGCTTGTGAGTAGTTGAACTGAACCAAAACATGAGAAAACATTAATTTTTGTATCTTCTGTCCATAAAGCTCTATATATCCAGAATCATGCATCTTGATTTAGCATGATCTATACATGGAGGCAAGCTTGTAGAAGCCTGTAACAAAGAACTCCCTTCTGGATTGAATATCTGCACATGGACAAGTTCATTGACATGAAGTAAAAACTCTTTTATATCTAAGGTCACTTGCCCAGCAATTCATGGAGTCTTACTCTTTGGGGATAAGTTTTGACTCTAGCTATTTCCACTCTGTTTCTGTGTTAAGGGGTTAAAGTTAAGAGTGTCTGTCAAGCTCAAAATAATTAATTTTGAAAATTAGGTTTCAGATATTGAAGCCATCTTATACCATTTAAAAATACAATGGCAGGTCTTTTCATGCTCCTCCCCATTGCTGAGGATAGGGACATTTTGACCAGTACCAGGCAAAATTAATCACCCATTTCCTACATGAGAAATTACATGTTTAGAATTGAAATTTCAATAGCATTGACTTTTTAAAAACTTTTTAGTTTGAACAGTGACAATTAAAAGCTCTCATCAGCGACTAGATATGTTCAACAGTAGTGCATATTGAACAGAGCACAGAATGGTGTTTAACAACTCATGGTTCTTAGGTAAGAGTATATTTTCCACATTTCTACTCACCTTGACTCATTTAGCCACTTTACACAGAAAAGTACAATGTAGATTAATATTTGGTGGAAGTTTATTATAGTAATGGATGTCGTTTGGAGACTAGATCATGAGCTCTCCCAAATCTAGGCACATATTAATCAGGAAATATTTGGCTTCTATGTCTGTATAATCCCTCCCTCCTTTCATAGCTTGTATGCAAAAGAAGATTTACGGCTAGTCTGCATGCTTAAAATACTCCTCATTCCAGTTGAACAGAATGTGATCCAGCTACACATGATTTGCAAGGGTTCAAGCATTTTGGTGTGTATGTGTGAAAAACTCCACAGAAAAAGGCTTCAATTAATGATCGATGCAAATGTGTGAAAATCCATGGCAATTCGTATAATATGATTATATGTAGACTAGTCTTTAGAGAACATGTTGAGCCATCTGCAGCAAGTCTCCTGTCTTTTAGGGTGTTCATCTTCTGAGAAGATGTAGAAGGCTTACACTTTTGTACAGACAGGGAGACCTGCAACCTGTTGAAGAACTCTGAGGGAATAGACCAAATGAATTAATGGAAATTTGGTGTCAATAGATATATAAGTTCCATTGATTCAATGGGTCTTCTGTAAATTGGGGATTAACTATTGGATTTGGGCTCAAGGCTGCCACCCTATTTCATCTGCATACATTAAACGAATGTAAACAAATCTGATCATATTGAATGATCAGAGAGTACTGATATATAAACTGTCAAATAATTGTCAAATAAAATTATACTGTCACTCTTTTTTGTAAAATAACAAGCCTATATAGTCCATATACATGTTCATATTCAAAGTAATTTTTGTATTGAAATAAAAGCAGATATTTATATTGACATAAAATAAACAAATATTTTATTTAATAATAAAACAGTATTTACAACATGCTCCTCCTTTACCTTCTTTGGGTTTCCTTCTATCCTAAACATACCTATAAGGGGGCAAGTGCTACTTAATACTATGTGACTTATTTCTGAATAAATTTTCATAAGACTCTGATGCATGTTAACCATTTTTCATCTTTCAGGCACAATGTCTAATATCTGGCTAAGTTATAAATAAGAATACAAACCATAGTCAAGAAATCAGTAGACAAAAACATGGAAGGGCAGCAATGAAGCAGGTAAAATCCTCAAGTGTAAAGGTATACCATTGAATACTGTAATCAGAATTACACCATCATATTTTCAAATTCTGTATATGGCTGTAAAAGCTGATAGGAAGAGAATCGAGTCATTCTAAATGTGCTGGAGGAGAGTTCTGCAGATACCATGATCTGCCCAAAAGACAAATAAATGGATCCAAATGCAAATTAAGCCTGAACTCTCCCTAGAAGCCAAGATTACTAAACTGAGACTGTTGTACTTTGGATATATAATGATGAGACATGATTCATTATAAATGGCAATAATGCTTGCTAAGGTAGAAAGTAGTAGGAAAGGAGGAAAACTACATTAGAAGTGACTCACTCAACAAAGCCTCTGCCTTGAGTTGACAGTATCTGTGCAAAGTTGTTGATAACACGGTGACCTGGAGGACTCTCATTCATAAGGCCATTGCAGTTCAAAGGCCAGTTGATGGCAGCTAACAAAAAAGGAAATAACAAATACATGTCCTACTGTAATAGCCGCTCAGCCACACATGGGTACTGCTGAACCATGCATAGGATTGCCTAAGTTGTCCTGTAGTTAATGGTGCTTGCTTCTACAGTGTTTCAGCATCTGTGTAGGCAGCAGCGTGAATTCAGATTCCAGCAGACTCAGGAAGAAAGGAAAAAGGAAGAGAGAGATTAAGCCAGGAAAACATTCCAGATTCTTTACCAACAGTGCTGATGTCAGTTAAGTGTTTTGCAAATGTGTTATCCCAGCACCACAGTACAACTTTTTAATGTTCAACAACCACAGAGAGTTCTGGTTTCTTAAAGACTATGATATTTACTATGGCAGAACCTTTCATCAACTAAAATTAACCACATCCACCCTCCCAGCACAGTTGCATAGTTTTTATTTTAGCAGGATGGATAGATTTAGATCAAGACAATTTTGTTTCTTTTATTATTGCTGCAGACTAATAATGGGCCATTTTTATCATTATATGATTAATATATTTCCCAAATAAATAGCACACTTACTGGTTGCTACAAAAATTAAAATGCATAATTTCTCATTTCCAGAGTGCTGTTGTTCAATCTTTTGAAATAATTAAAAATCTTTGAGTGTACGTTTGAAGCCCATAATTATTTTATTTAGTATGTATGGACTGAAACCTCTATCCAGGTGTTGTATTTTAAATATACTTAGCTACATAGCAGAGGTGCTAAGAAACCCTGATAGGGATTTGTAAAGGTGCATAATGGGGCACCAGCAAGAGTGTCCCAATGTGCATTGGGACTTCCTAGCCAGTGTCCTGATACACACTGGTCCCATTGTGCATCAGTCCTGTCATGCACCAGTCCCAAAGCACAATGATCACTTTGCCCCATGTAATAACATACATTTCTCATCCTGGAGAAAAGTGACCAGTGGGGTCCCACAGGGCTCTGTCCTGGGCCCAGTGCTATTCAACATCTTTATCAATGACCTGGATGACAGAATTGGAAGCATACTTATCAAATTAGCAGATGATACCAAATTAGGGGGAATAGCTAATACCCCAGAGGACAGGATCAAGATTCAAAATGACCTGAATAGACTAGAAAGCTGGGCCAAAGCTAACAAAATGAAATTCAACACGGAGAAATGTAAGGTATTGCACTTAGGGCGGAAAAATAAAATGCACAGATATAGGATGGGTGACACCTGGCTGAATGAAACTACGTGTGAAAGGGATCTAGGAGTCCAAGTAGACCACAAGTTGAACATGAGTGAACAGTGTGATGCGGCAGCTAAAAAGGCCAATGCTATTTTAGGCTGCATCAATAGAAGTATAGTGTCTAGATCAAGAGAAGTAATAGTGCCACTGTATTCTGCTCTCGTCAGGCCCCACCTAGAATATTGTGTCCAGTTCTGGGCACCACAATTCAGAAAGGACATTGAGAAACTGGAGCGTGTCCAAAGGAGGGCGACAAAAATGGTGAAGGGTCTGGAAACCATGCCCTATGAGGAACGACTTAGGGAGCTGGGGATGTTTAGCCTGGAGAAAAGAAGGTTAAGAGGTGATATGATCGCCCTGTTTAAATATTTGAAGGGATGTCATATTGAAGAGGGAGCAAGCTTGTTTTCTGCTGCTCCAGAGAACAGGACCCGGAACAATGGATGCAAGCTGCAGGAAAAGAGATTCCACCTGAACATTAGGAGGAACTTCCTGACAGTTAGGGCTGTTCGACAATGGAATGCACTCCCTCGGAGGGTGATAGAGTCTCCTTCCTTGGAGGTCTTTAAACATAGGCTGGATGGCCATCTGTCAGGGATGCTTTGATTTGGATTTCCTGCATGGCAGGGGGTTGGATTGGATGGCCCTAGTGGTCTCTTCCAACTCTATGATTCTATGATTCATAACAGCAGCTATTATATGGATATGGAGATTACAGAACTACCCAATTCTAATTCTTGCAGATATAAATTCACTTGCTAGGGCCAAAAATGGATGGAGGACCCTCCTTCCATTCCAACTGCCACCATCGTGGCCTTAGGGCAAGAAGAATCGGCCATATCTGCTGGATGAGATCCCCTTCCCTACTTCTATTCTCTCCTTTTCTGTCATGCCTTTTTAGATTGTAGACTTTAGATTGCAGACTAAGAGCAGGAAACTGTCAAATTAGCAATCTGTAAAACACTCTGTGAGCTTTTGTGGCTGAAATGTGGAGGATAAATACTCTAAATAAATAAATACATAGGCCCTTGTACACCCTTGATGGGAAAATTTACCTTACTCTTGGGGCTTCCAGATTCATGGGGAGGATGAGCTGTCTGCAAAACCAGCACCCATAATGGGCTGATTCTGGCAGCAGTCCACATATCTAGGGGATTCTCTGGAGTTTGTGCCTCGATCCAGAGAAAATACTCTTGAAAATAACTCTAGAGCATGGATTGGTTTTGTGTTTTGCCCATTTTGGCCCCATGCTTCATTTAAACAGGTCAGTCTGGGAATGAGGCAAGAACATTTCTTTTCCTCCATGTAGACACCACCAAAGACATATGTCCCCTAAAAGATTCTGGCCAATTAAGGCGCGTTACAGACCGCCCCTTTGGGGCAGCCTGTACCTGCTTCTTTCCCCAACGGATCGGGGCCTCAGCTGCCACAGCGGCAGCCCTGAGGCCCCGATCTGCCGCTTTTCCAGGCCACGGGAAGTGTCAAAAGGCCGCTTTCCACAGCCTGGAAAGGGGTGTCCTTGGGGCTTCAAGCCACAAGGACACTCCAACAGCGGCGGGTAAAGGAGAAAGGGGCTGTCGTCCCCTTTCTCTTTTGTGACGCTGGTGCAGCTGTGTAAAGGCTGTGGTGCGGTCATGACATCCTAATGGTGGTGCAATGTAGAATGGGTGCCGCCATTTTGTACGTACTGTGTACGTACTAGGGTCAGGGTTGTCTGAAAGAGACGCCCCCAGGCAACCCTAGTACGTACACAGTACGTACTAAAAGGCCCTTCTGGAAAGGGCCTAAAATACTTATATCTCACTTTCTGTCAAAAGATGTGAGGGTAGGGAATACAGGCAGCAAAACAACAATTTTAAATAGTGTAAAAGGTTTTACATTGAGGCATCATCATTATTATTGTAACAATAACATGGATTCTATTCCCTTTACAGTGGTACCTCGGGATACGAAATACCCAGCTTACGAAATTTTCGGGATACGAAAAAATCCCATAGGGAATTATTTTTCCGGGTTACGAATGTTTTTTCGGGTTACGAAAAAACTTTTGGTGCTTTTCGGCGCTATTTTACACGGAATCGCGGCTTTTCCCTATTAGCGCCTATGGCAATTCGGCTTACGAAGGCTTTTCGGGTTACGAAAGCGGCCGCGGAACGAATTATTTTCGTAACCCGAGGCACCACTGTATTTATTTAATTTAATTTATGTTCCACCTTCCTCCTAGAAAGGGACCCAAGGAAGCTCACAAATAAAAACTCTTTAAAAACGTAGTACAGTCCGTCCTCGCCTTATGCGGGGGATCCGTTCTGGATCCAGCCGCGTAAGGCGAATTCCGCCTATGCTCGAGCCCCATTGGAAACAATGGGGCTCGTGCGCGGTGGCGCGGCGGTGCGGGAGCGCGCGGGGCGCAACGGGCGCGCACGCCCATTCTGCCCCGCGCGCTCCCCGCAGCTTGAGCATGTATGCTCAAGGCCGCGTATGGCGCGCCCGCGTATGGCACGGGCACGCTGTACAATAAAACATCACATAAAAACAATATAAAAGGACAAACATTAAAACTACAATAAAACCATGATGCCCACCCCATATAGCAAACAACCCATATTAAAAAAAAAAAAGCCATCCTATAATTATGCATTAAACGCCTGCCTGAATAAAACTGCTTTTTCCTGTAAACATCTTGAATGTATGGTTCAGAAATGGTGTCTCTGTGTGCGTGTGTTATATGAATTCCCCCCCCCCCCCGACCTTACAAATGTGTGTTCATGAGGAAAAAAGTATTTTTCTTTGTTCAAGTATTTTAACATTTCAATTACTTAAATAAGCAGAGGTTCACTTTCCTATCTGTAGCAAATGTTGTAGAACATTTTTATAGGGTTTCTTCACCACAGCCAAAGTCTATTTTAAAGTTATTAAAGTCCTCTAATGAGGCACCTTTCCAAGCACACAGAGGAAAGTACAATATTCTATGATGCAGTATAATAATTCAGTGAAATTAAGCAAGTAAGTGGTCAATGAAGCAAATGATTAAAAGGAAGAATGAGAAATGAAGATTAAAATTGGTAAAATTGTATTTTCTAGTACTTTAGCTTTTGGGATTCATGATTAACATTCATTTGACAAAAAAAGAAAAGTGACCTTTGGAAAAGACATGCAAGGGGTATTAATGCTTTTACCACCTCAGCCAGGTTGTTTAAGCCTCTTACTATTTCCTACGATGGACAGCAGCAAATAGAAGATAATGATAGGTCATTCTGAAATATTTCAGCATGTTCTCATTACACAGTGAAATTTCTCAAATCCTGTTCTTTGTAATGGATTATCAGATATCTTTTTCAGTGATTGCATCCCTGTAGTCCTTTTTCTGTGGAACTGGCTGCATTCATTTATTACCACTGTTACAAAACAGTTACATAGCACTTTCTGTGCCATTCCCTGATCATGATTTTAGACATGCAACATTTTTTTTTCTCCTGACTAAAAACATGAATGCAACACCAGTGTATTCGGTGTTGGATTTTCAAAGCTCTGTTGATACCCATGCACTGAAAATAGTCTATGATGTAACTGGTGATGCAATTAGGATTCCCAGGTACCAGGGCTGGCACTGAAACTCAAGGCCTAGAGCCCTTTCACATTGCATTCTTATGACATGCTTCCATTTGTAAGGAGCTTGTGAAAACATCCACTTTGTCAAGTACATGTAAAAATATGTTGGGAGTTGCAACTTGCACATTGGTTCTTTGAATAACAGTTCCTTCTACTCACAAACAAACTACTCTTTTTGTCTTTATGATGCTTTAGGAAATGATTAATTGCACTTTTCCAGCCAAGGGACATGACATGTTAAGAATGAGATTAATAACTTGGGGGGAATCAGTCCAAAATTTTCTCAAATTTTGTTGTTTTAACAGTCCTCCCTCCAAAGGTGTGGGCAAAATGTGGTCTGTAGGCCACATGCACAAAACCTAGGCTGCACCTGCTCATCAAAAATAATTCAGTTTGACACAGTTTTAACTGCCATGGAATTATGAGATTTGTAATTTTGTGAGGTAGTTAGCTTCTCTGTCTGAGAGGTCCAACAAATTACAAATCCCAGGATTCTATAGCATTGAGCCTTGTCAGTTAAAGCAGTGGCAAACTGCATTATTTTATGCAGCACCAGACACTTAGGAACTTATTGCTCAGCATTTTAAACCGGCTTCAGACTCCTGGCCTGGAGCCAGGACATGAGATAGAGATGGGGATTATCACGCACTAAATCACCATTGAATTGCCGGGTGCATTAGCTTGGGTCCCAGCAGTGCTCCGCCAGCACTTTTTAGAAGTTAGAAAGCTTTCCAATTTCTAAAAATTGCTGGGAGAGCATGGCTCGGACCCGGCTGGGACCTGGGCTGATGGTGGTCAGCAGTTGGGCAACGGTTTAGTGTGCGATAATCCATCCCGCGTCCCAGCGTCCCAGATCTCATGATAAAACAACAGGACAAAAATATTTTAGTAATAAACCAAAAAACAAGTAAATCATGTCCAACTGTGCACATTGATGTGCACATCAAGATGTGCAATGGTACCACATGTGTAACTCCACTTTCACAACCTTGAACTGAATATGGGTGATAAAGTAATGGATAAAAGTGTTGACCTCTTTTTGTAGGATAAAATATGCATGTATAAGTTGCCAATAGGATGCCAGGCATAAACAATATAACTCTGGTATAAAACTTGTCAACAACTTGCATTCTGTGTGTTTGAATAATCAGATTCTGTTAGAGATAACCCTTGGACATTTATTAATAGGAGAAGAGATCCATCCTTTGTCTCTGCCTTGGGTCATTCATTGCATCAGGACAAAACAACAGACTGGCAGCTAACATCTCAACATCCCCTTCGAGGCCAGCCATGGTCCAACAGGTGCAGCTCGGGAGTTCATGGCTACCATGACAGCCATGGGCCTGTCCCAATTAGTCTCAGGGCCCACGCATTCGGCTGGTAATACACTCGACGTTCTCTTCTGTACGGATATGGAGACTCCGTGGGCAGAGGTTACTAATGTCTCTCCCTTGTCATGGACGGACCATTTCCTGGTCGAGGCTAGTATCAAGGTTTCTACCCGGATCCCTCCCGGAGGTGGCGGACCTATTCGGATGGTTCACCCTCGAAAGCTGATGGAACCCAAAAGGTTCCAAGAAGCCTTAGAGGGGTTTACGGTTGGATCTGACGGCGATTCTGTTGATGCCCTGACTAACATCTGGGATACCGATCTCTCCAGGGCTATACACAGTATCGCTCCCAAGCGTCCTCTCAGACCTGTTTCCAAAAAACGGCCCTGGTACACAGAAGATCTTCGGGCTAGGAAGCGGGTTTTGCGACGACTAGAGCGCAAATGGCGGAGACATCAGCACTTAGCTGACAAGGCACTCTTAGATTCTCTTTTGGAGGACTATGGAGTGGCGATAATCGCAGCGAAGAATTCGTTCTTTTCTGCGTGTATCGCGTCCGTGGAGTCGCGTCCGGCAGAGCTGTTCAGGGTAGTGAGGGAGCTTACTCAACTCCCTCCTCCCCTGAACCCTATTTTAGAACCATCTAAAGCCTGCTGTGATGACTTTAACAACTTCTTCGCAGATAAAACCTCTCGGATAAGGGCTGATCTTGACGCCAGTGTTAGTTCAGAATCTAGAGTAGAGGCATCCGGAGCTTCCGTGGACTTCGTTAAACTGGATCACTTTGAGTGTGTCTGTACCGAGGATGTGGACAAGATTCTTCGATGCGTTAGGAAGACGACTTGCTCTCTCGATCCCTGTCCTTCGTGGTTGACAGCTCAAGGGGGAACGGTTGTAACAAACTTGTTACACCGTATTATTAATTCATCCTTCAGGGATGGGCAGTTTCCATCTACTTTGAAGACGGCCATTGTAAAACCTTTGTTGAAAAAGCCCTCCCTTGACCCCCTAATTTGGAATAATTATCGGCCTGTCTCGCTGCTGCCATTTTTAGGGAAGGTGATCGAGAGGGCTGTTGCCTTTCAGCTTCAGGGGATCTTGGATGAGACGGATTATCTGGACCCATTTCAAACTGGCTTCCGGGCGGGCTATGGAGATGAGACTGCTATGGTCGCCCTAGTTGATGATCTCCGTCTGGGTATGGACAGGGGGAGCGTGTCCCTGTTAGTGCTCTTGGACATCTCAGCGGCCTTCGATACCATCGACCATGGTATCCTTCTGGAACGCCTGGGGAAGTTGGGAATTGGGGGCACTGCTCTGCAGTGGTTCCGTTCCTACCTCTCGGGTAGATTCCAGATGGTGGAGCTGGGGGACTGTTGCTCCGATAGGAGGGCCCTTACATCTGGGGTCCCTCAGGGAGCGATTTTGTCCCCTATACTATTTAACATTTACATGAAGCCGCTGGGAGAGATCATCCGGAGACACGGGGCTCGGTGTTATCAGTACGCTGATGACACCCAAATAGTCTTCTCTGTGTCTCCGACTGATGCAGTGACTAGGGATGGCATCTCTCCTCTAAATGCCTGCTTGGAGTCGGTAATGGGCTGGATGAGGGAAAACAGACTCAGCTTGAATCCAGAGAAAACGGAAGTACTGGTGATAGGCTCCCCTGGCCCGGGTAAGGAAATTTTTCCACCTGTCCTGAATGGGGTCACGCTCCCCGTGAAGGACTCTGCTCACAGTCTGGGGGTGCTTCTGGACTCGTCACTCCATCTAACATCTCAGGTGGATGCGGCGGTCAGGAGCACTTGTTATCAGCTTCGGCTGATACGCCAGCTGCGTCCCTTCCTGGGCCGGGGGGACCTTGAAACCGTGGTACATGCTCTGGTAACCTCTCGGTTGGATTTCTGTAATGAGCTTTACATGGGGCAACCCTTGTACCAAACTCGGAAGCTTCAATTAGTGCAGAATATGGCTGCTAGGCTGGTTACTGGATGTTCCAGGGCCAGCCATATAACACCAGTATTGAAAGATCTCCATTGGCTGCCTATTCGCTTCCGGGCCGAATACAAGGTGTTGGTTATTACCTATGAAGCCCTAAATGGCTTGGGCCCAGGGTACTTGGAGGACCGCCTCTCCCCATACAGTCTGCCCCACACTCTCAGGTCGGGTGGGAAACATCTTTTGAGAGTTCCAGATGCTCGATTTAGTTCATCTCGGAGGGCATTTTCAGTTTCGGCCCCTCAGCTCTGGAACTCTCTCCCCCATGAGCTCCGTACAGTCACCACCCTTGATGGTTTTAAGAAGAACCTGAAGACCTTTTTATTTCGCCAGGCTTTTCCCCCATGAGCCTGTTGTCATCTTTTCTCCCCTGGCAATGTAATTGGCAGATTCCATCTATCCAGCCATTTGTATGGGGTTGTTTTGTAGGGTTTTAATTGTTTTTAATTGTTAATTGTTGTATTTTTATGATATGATGTATGTTTTACTTGCTGTTGTACACCGCTGTGATCCCTGGAATAGTGGTATAGAAATAAATTAAATAATAATAATAATAATAATAATAATAATAATAATAATAATGTTGTCTGCCTCAGCTACGTATGTACCTTTGGGACATGTTTATCTCCTGGTCAAGTTTGCTTTAATGTTCATTCTTCACTGAAGGTTTTTGTGTTTATCTCGAGGACTATCACTTGGTGCTTTCCCCACCACTAAAACAAAACAGATTAAAATATACCTGCAGGATGTGCAGTAAATAAAAATAGCTTTGCCACAAAAAACAAAATGAAGGAAAGTTGCCTCCAGTCCTGATTTCCCCAAACAAACCAGTTTTTATGGTTGCTCCATCATAATATGACAGAATGGTGGCCACAGAACAGCCTAATCACCTTCTTTGATGGATAAAGTCCTCACTTTTCTAATCCTCTGGCTTCAGTGCTTCTGTGATTATGTTTGGGCTCAACTCTCAAGTGAATCTAATCTTAAACCCATTTGGGTAGTTAGCACATGTTTATAACTGCCTTGAGGGACTGGATGCATTTCCACATTCTTCTCTGTCTTTTTCTGCCCCATTAGGGCCTTACATTGGTGCTGGTTCCAATATACCTATCAGAAATAAAGAGTTTGAATCTGTGTCCCTCAAACTGGTTTAGCACCATAGATAGATCTTTTAAAGTTCAGACTAAAATCCAGAATAGATTCACCACTTCACTGATATGAAAGACCTCAGATCCTATTTCCTGTATGACAACTTTATTTTTACTGCAATTCCCTTCTCACAACCTATATTTTCTGTGAAGGCCTTGACACAATCTCCTAATCCCATAAGCAGGCTCATTTTTACTGCAACATTGCCTATCATTCAGCTTTAACTCCTAGAGCTCACAAAACCATGGCGGGGTACAGACCGCCGCTTTGCGGCGGTCTGCCGCCACCGCCAGTAGGTCCGCGGGGGAGCCGGAGCCTTCAGACGGCACGACTCCCGCGTGGACCGAAAAAAGAAGCTCCAAAATGGAGCTTCTTTTACCGTCGCGTTTGCGACGTAGCGAGGCACCAGGGGCGCGCTCGCTACGTCACAAGCGGCGCGACACGTCTGGACGCTGTGCGTCCAGTACGTAAAGATGGCGGCGCCCATGTAGAAGGGGCGCCGCCATCTTGTACGGACGGAGTCCGTACTAGGCCCAGGGGCGTCTATAAGAGACGCCCCTTTTTTAAAATGGGACGTCCGGAGGACGTCCCAAATGCCGGTGCAGAAAGCACCCATGTATTCTTTCCCTGTTTCCCTTTACACCTGTCTCTACTTCTCTCCCCTTTCCTTGTTATTTCTCACATGTTGAAATGTTATGGTTTTAGATCATAAACATCTAGAGAGGAAAGTCTGTCTGCTTGCATATATTAAAGCAGGATATTTCAGGCTACTTGATATATATGTGTATGTGGCATTCATTTTTATCCAGTTAGTAAGGACTGGTACCATTTTTGTGCCCTTTGGCTACAATTCTTTTTTCTTTCCCTGGAAACTTGCCAGAGACCAACAGTCAAAGACTCAGGGACTGATACCATCCCATTTCTTCATAATGGAAGTTCTTATTATTGAAGAAATGGCTGTTCCGCAAATGCTTTGCTGACGGGAGAGGAGAGGAGATGCTTCAGAAGTGCGACCAGCTATCACATTTTCATGCTGCTGTAAAAGGTCATTTAGACTGATGCTATAAAACAATATTGTATGCTGTGATGATGCCAACATGGCACTGCTAAAACTTCTCAAAACCTTTCACTCTTTTTTAATGTGTGCCACTGCTGCCACCTATTATGTGAACTAATGTACCATAATCCACCAATTCATCACTGCGAGATTTGAACTCATGACTATCTTTAAGTGTCTCCTGTGCTATAACTCTCTTTAGATGCCAGCACTCTGGGTTTCAAATTTTTCCCAGCTTGGCACCAACTGTTCTTTGACAGCCACACACCCACCATGTAGCGTGTCCCAAACCTGAAAGACTTTTCTCAATGTTGGTAGCATTTTTAATATGGCTCTGAAATCACTTCAGACAGCTGCTTGTTGAAACAAAGTAATAAATTTATTTACAAGTCAGGCTGAATACAGTATCGTTTTTAGTGGATGGTGTTCATGATAGATACGGTGTATAAATACTTTATTAGTTGCATGATTTAACAGTTTCTTAAACTTTTCTTTGTAATTGTTTCCTTATAACTTTATATGTGTTCCCTTACAGACTGAGGAGATGATCACACCCAAGCTTACTGTGGTTAAAATGCTGATAAACTGCTCCAGAAGTGCAATGGTGTGACATCTGGTCACGCTTCTGAAGCGTCACTGAAGCGTCCCATCTCCTTTCCTGTCAGCAAAGAGTCTGTGGAGCAGCCTTTTCTTCATAATGGAAGTTCCCATTATTGAAGAAATGGCTGTTCTGCAAATGCTTTGCTGACGGGAGAGCAGAGGGGACACTTCAGAATTGCAACCGGCTATCACATCTTCATGCTTCTGGAGCATTTTACCGGTGTTTTAACCACGGTAAGCTTTCCGTGTGATAATCCCCTATGTCTCTCAGAACTTTTATTAATCTTTTGTATCCTTTAACCCATCTAGTTAACTGTGACTCCACTAATCACCAGGCACTATATCTCCCATAGGACAGTACCACAATTTAATTAAGGACACTCCTTGTCCCTATCTTGGGTACTTAAAACCCTTTGTAACTGCCCCTCACAGCAGCCTATCCTAGCCTCAATGGCTCTTCATTCCTCAGGGCACAATAAACATCAACCTGAACTAATTCCAAACACTGCTCTGTCCCTCTTTTTATACTCGCTCCTGGGAGCAGCCCCCACCTTTTCCTGGCTTTGCTCCCATTGGCTGTGGCCAAAGTTCTAATTTGCCTGTTGTCTCCACATTTGCCCTCCACATTCATGGGCATTAGGGGTGGATGGAGGACCCCCATGAAAATGCAAAAACTGACTATTTGACACTTTTCCCAAACATGCAGCAGCTGCCATCACTCCTGTCCTCCTTCCATCTCTTCCCTCCTCTTTCACCTCCTCCTCCTCCTGTCAACAGCCCCATCCAAATCTCTCTCAGCCACTTCATATCACTATGCCCTGTCAGATTAGCCAAATTCCTCCACTTCCCTCCATTGATTCCAATGTCCCCACCACCTCTCCACCTCCTTCCTCTCCCTCTCTGTAATTCTCTTGGCCACCTAGCACCATTTTCCTTCACTTGACCTCAGCCACATCAGACAAGTATATATTATTACCTCCTGCCTACCCATGCCCATCCTCCTCCCCTCCACCCAGAGGATGTGTGGATGAGGTGGTAACATTGGATTAGGATTGGAGGGAAGTGGAGGGATTTGGCTAATCTAGCACATGCCAAGTGGAGGAAGATGGTGGCTTGTGAAATACCATGGGCAGTCACAATGAGTCAGCTGCAACAAATATTGGAACAAATGAGTGCCATGAACACCTCTGAAAGTGGTGGACAATCAGGTTACTTGTTAATCTTCTGATCCATTTGTGTCTAAAATGGGCCTATAGTTTGTTTGTCTTGAAAACACACTCAGGTAAGGGACTGGATTTTATCCTCTCCTTCCACATTTACCTTTGTTTAAGGCCTTCTTCCCTACATTCTGGCTTGCTTTTCATCTTAAAGAAAGTCTGAGAGTACGGAATTAGCAGCAGTGGTGTGCAGGGAGTTACATTTCTTTTAAAAATGCTTATTTTTGTCATTAAAAGAACTTCTCCTGCTCCCATTTCAAATGTGAATGGGACAGACACATATGTACTGCTGACTCACAAATGTCATCACATCGGGCTTTGCCTTTAGATATCAGGTTGTGCCACTCCTTAGGCAGAAGAAAAATGAAAGTACAAAGCAGCTCAAAATAAATGAAGAGAGGATTAGTCAACTGAAACAATCTCTGCAGAGCTCATAAAATGATTCTTTTTTTTTATTTTGTGCTTGATCACTGCCCTTACTTAGACAGGAAACCCCAAGATGTTTTTAAATGCTGCCATCTACTGTCTTGTAGTAGTGTAACAAGCACACAATCCACCTAAGCAAGAATAATACAGGTTAAATCTCCCTTATCTGAAATGCGTGCAATCAGAAGTATTTTGGATTTTTAAAATTTTTTGGAATATTTGCATATACTCAATGAGATATCTTGGAGATGGGACTCAGCCTAAACACCAAATTCATTTATGTTTCATATACACTTTATACACATGGTCTGAAGGTGATATCATGTTATATTTTTAATAATTGTGTGCATGAAACAAAATGTGTATACATCAAACCACCAAAAAGCAAAAGTGTCACTATCTCAGCCACTCATGTGGACAATTTGGATTTTGGAATATTTCAGATTTCGGAATTCCAGATAAGGAGACTCAGCCGGCTGCAGGAATTATTGAAGTGGATCAGTTCAAGATCTGACAGATCTTCATAATGATTGGCAGTATTCTCTTCCTGTTTATTATTATTTTCATCTGGATTTTTTTTTCTGAAGGGATATGACAATTATTGCAGAATCTAATCACATCTGACCTTGTAATGGGGTTGAATCAGGGAGGCTAGCCAGGGTCAAAAACTATATGTAAGTTCCATTCCCTGAAGAAAAAGCGAAGCATAAATAGGAATGGGAAAACCAAGAGCTTGGAAGATGCCTTTTGCCATGCAGTTCGTAACCACCCAAACAATTTTTTTTACCATTAACATGTTAAAAAACCCACAAATGTCTTACTGCTGTACACATTGCTTTTTCCTGACTTTGTGCAGAGTTCATACATTTAAAAAGTTGATAAGAGAATAACAGAAAACATTTTCAAATGTTATTTAAAGTGCCCAAAAATAAAAGTGAACTCAAAAATTTAAAAAATATAACTTGCTTCACAAAAAAGTGCATTGTCCTATTGTTTCATTACTTTTGATCAGTAACTTGATTACATCGTATGTATTTATTCACTATCGCTCCTTCATCATGAGCCAAGGTGGCTTATATCCAATAAAATACGCTCCTTATTGTTGTTATCATTGCTATGGAGAGGAGCCAGAGCTGGAATGACCACAACACACCACAAGTTGGGAAGGTAAGGCCACAAGTTTATTATACAACAGCTATATCTTAGGGTTGGCCCCAATGCATGTGGCCTGGATCTGTCATCCATCAATCCCATTGAACTCCATTTGCTTGGTCATGGCCAAGCTTCAGGATGACAAGAGGCTGACTTGTTAAAATCCCATCCATCCTTTGGTAACCTGTTGTTTGCTGGATTGCATCTCTTCCCCTTGTCATTGGAGGATGCTGAATCGATGTTGCCCCCTCAATGGTGACATTGCAACCCTCTCAGCACCCCTGTGTCCCTGTTGGACTCCCAATCCAGTGCTATGCAGCCCTGGAAACCACATCCACCAGATCCAAGACCTATGTTACTGCCCTGGAAGTTGTGACAGCATAAACCAGATCCCAGTAGAGGGAGGGTGGGTGAGGAGAGCTGGGCTGAGTATGGCACCAGGAGATGTGCCACATGGCTTTTTATAGGCCCTGGATCACTGAGGGGCAGGATGGGGGGAAATCCCACCTACCCAACCCCTCAACCAATTTTGAGTGGTGACACAGTTGAAAGCGCCCAGTCAGGAGGCACTTTCTGTCCCAGAACCCTCTGGGATTTATAGTCCCAGTGCTGGGAGGGAGTGCCTCCCCTTCTGGCCTTGGCTGGCCAATCACAGCCCTGGCAACCCTCCGTGGGGCATGCTGGAACTGCAACCCGCCAAGCGGCCACTGAAGACCTGCAGCTCCCCTGGCATGGTAATTGGACCGGCCCTGGAAGTTGTGACAGCATAACCCATACTGGGTGGCCCCTTTTGTGTGCCTTCAAGTTATTTCTGACTTATGGTACATCTAAGGCAAACCCTACACAGGGTTTTCTTAGCAAGATTTGTTCAGAGGGGTTTTTGCCTTTGCCTTCCTTTGAGGCTGAGAAAGTGTTACATGCCCAAGTTCATCCAGTGATTTTCCATGACTGAGTGGAAATTCAAATCCCGGTCTCCCAGAGTCCTAATTCAACACACCATGCTTATTTCCAAGTAAGGAGATTATCATACTGTCTGTTTTCTCTTGATCTGGGTATGGACTGAGACCAGGCTGAGACCATGTGTTATTGCGCTGCCCTGTGTCCAGATCGGAGTCATCCTGTACTCAATTGGGACTTCTCACAGCAAAAAACAGTACTTTTCCATTTATTGCAAAGTATGGGAGAAGTCCTGATCAGGTATGGGATATCTCCTGTCTGGGCACGTGGTTGTGTGATAACATCCATTTATGCATGGTCTCCCAAGCATGTAATTAATTAAGTAAATAGGTTAGACTACCTCACTACTAAATAAGTAAACAAATTATTAATTACATGCTTGGAAATTGTTACTTTGATGCTTCAAAATATCATTTTTTAAAAAATCTCATATATGAATGCTTTTCAGAGCCAGTGTGGCATAGTGGTTTAAGTGCTTGACTACAACTCTGGACACCAACATTTGCTTCTCTGCTTAACCATGAAGCCCACTGGGTGACTTGGGCAGGTCACATTCTCTCAGCCTCAGGGGAAAGCAGGGGAAAACTTCCTCTGGACAAATCTTTCCTATAAAATCCCATGGTAGGTTTGCCTTAGGACCGCCATAAGTCAGAAATGACTTGAAGGCACACAACAACAACAAATGAATGCTTTTGTGAATATTCCAAAGACAAACAAACGTTTGCATTGGCAAAAGTCAACAGGTATCATAATTCCCATCATGGAGTCCTTTCTGAACCTCCCTAAAGATGAGGAGCCTTATCTGTATGTAAAGAATTTCTGTATCACCTCTTAGCCCACATGGCTCCTGGAATGAACAAATAAAAATAAATTAAAACAATGCAGAGTTTAAAATGTTCTAAAGCCACAGCAAAATACTCTTTAAAAATTCCTAAAAGAATCTAAAAACACTCATGGAATCCAGTTTTGAAACAGTTAAAGCAGCATTTTCAAACACCGAATGCAATGTAGAACAGCACTGTTTTGTCTGCCCACTAAGTTTATTGGGTAAGAAGTTTCATAGTCAAGATGCCACCACAGAGACAGCCCTGTTACATGTACCCACCAACCTAATTTCACAAGGTATTAGAGGACATGCAACAACGCCTTCTCTGAAGATCTCAAATATCTGGCAAGCTCAAAAGGAAGGAGAAGGTCTTTCAGATAAGCTAAAGCAAGAGGTAATCTTGATTCACAGTAACCTGGGTGAATTCAGGGGGATTCAAACTCAAACTTTCTAAAATTTTGCATTCAAAGCCCTAGATGTGGCTAGGTAAATCTATTAATTTCAATTAGTCTCTCTGTTTTTTCCCCCTTTCCATCCCAAATATGAAGAAATTTGTGATTTGGGAGAGGGGATAAATGAACTGAAATTAAAATTTTGTCCATTCCCATTTGTAAATAGCACATCACCATTGCTGGAAACAACATAACCTTCCTGCAAAAAATAAAAACAACAACAACAACACTTTTGAACACAATGAATAATTGATTTTAAAAAAATTAAATAAAAATAAGCACTTGATTAACAAATGAATAGAATTTACTCTGGAACCACTTAAATGGATACTGTCATACTTTTCAGTAGCCTTGAGGCTGGGATAAATCTGATAGCTGGAAAAGTCCTGAAATTATTCATCATCAATTATTTATCAAACCCCCCACCCTCACTATCACCAAATACAGCTGCCACACTGTTCCTGCAATTTTCTCCCCAGTCATTTCTGAATTGTAAGTATTTGCTTGGAAATATGTCTCACTGACATCAATGAAAATTGCTTCCAAGTGCTCTTGGGATCTCTACATAATTAAAATGAGACTAGCAAAACTGGAATGACTAGATCAAAGCAGGCCTTGCAAGATCTCATCTCCTTTACAAGCTAAACTGACTAAAGCTTCTACTTTTGGAAGCTCTAACTTGCAAAGTAAGGCAAGAAGTGTATATTGGGCTTGACATAGAAATGATGTATGAATTGGCATCTAGTGTGAAGTTACATTCAGTATGTAATTGTAAATACATTTATATGTGTTTATGGGAATGATGAGTAATGCTAGTACAAAAAAAATTACTAAGGATTCTGTATGGTGTACTATGGGAGGACATCAGTGGGGTGTGACATAATGGGTTACCACACTGGGTGATGCCAACCTAGTGAGACCATTATAATGCAGAGTATTTGTGGCCACATGATTATGTCCTCATTGCAAATCTGGATTTTCTAGGCAAATGTGAGGTAAAAGGCCTGGTAAAATTTACCACTTCCATCACCACCATTACTTTTGTAGGGCCTCTGGCTGGAGAGAAAATAAGAATGCCAGATCAAGGCCTGTGCTGATCCAAAGACTCCCTGGACCTATTGGTGGCACCATCACCAGTGCACCATATCTTCCAACATTACACAGATGAAATCTTGGATTTGTGTGACCAAACAACATCAAAATGTTGTTAAGATGGCAGAAGTTATGAATGAGGAAGAACACACAAGCTAGAAGAGGCAGCAGCATTTTAGTTTTGTCTGAAACTTTTGGGAGAATCAATACACACACACCCCATCTCCTCTTCCCGCCCCTGAGTTAATTGAGTGTGGACTACTATTGTGATTTGAATTGAGATTTCACACATAGAAGTAAGATGAGGACAAAGGGGGAAAGTGTGTGAAGGCAAGAGATATTTTCAGGGCAGGTGAAAAAGTGGGATGACAGAGGATGAAATCAGGCTGTCCTTTCCAAACTGGAAACGCTGGAGGGCATGGAGAACTGAAGGAAGAGTGATAAGTGTATGGTTTCCCTGCCAGTGTGATTGACAAGACTAGATTTCTCTCTCTCTCTGTTTTCAGATCCAGTTGCCTCTATGTAGATAGACAGATTTGGCCCGCGAGGAGGGGGGATGTCCACTATTCTGTAGCCCTAGCAATCAAAACTTTGATGCTTTTTTGTTTTTGCTTGAGTTTTGCTTTGGTTGGTTCCAAGGTGGAACAATAGAGGTGTATGTTCTGAAGAACATAAGAATGAGAAACACTCAAACTGGAATGCTTTGCACATCTCATTTTCTATTTCACCATTAGCAAATAGTTTTGGTAACTCTTTCCAAAGTGATAAGATTTTATGTTTCAGATCCCCAATAACTGAAGTGTTATTATTCACAGGCTAAGTGTCCTACCTAAATGAAATGGCTGAGATAAAGCAAGCAGTTGGTAGGCCGTGGAATACGTATTTCAAAATAACTGATACTGATATATTATGTAATATTGGCACACATGTTTTGTTTAACTATCTACCAGATTGTTTCATCTCCAAATTGAAAGTAAATGCTGATTCGTAACTTATCATCTGTGCACATTTGAAAGTTCAAAGCATCCGGTTATTATAATTAAGTATGATTCTGTGGTTACCTTTTGTATCCCAGCTTGAGGACCTCAATTGAATCTAATTATTTTTCAATTGAAAAGATGATATTTCGCAGATAGATGCAGTAGATCAGGGCTCATTACTAAGGCTTCTCATTATTTTTAATGAGCAACTTCATTATATTTGGTTCTAGGGAGAAGAAGACATAATTCTGTCGATGCAGGAAAGCTCATTAAACTTCAGTGGCCAGAGACACATGACTACCAGTCAAAATTTGGCAACACTGATGATTACGGTCAACGAAATTACCTCATAGGATTTGTAGGGTCTTATTCTAGCTTATATATAATAAGAAAGAGAGAGAGAGAGAAAAAACCTTTTCTTTCTGGGAGTCTCTTTTTATGGATTCAAATGCTTACTCCTCCAGTGCTCACTGCAGTTTTATTTGCAATAATTTTGGCTAGGACCATATGCAGCTCTTGGTTAGATTGCACTCTGCTCTTCTTTTCACCATTAGGACTTTGGGTCTGTATAGACTGGTGAGAAAGGCTGGAAAGGGGGTGGAGTGAGGGTGTAACATAGTGTAGCATGATGCTGTGTGTCTCATCACATGGTGGGCAGTGTCACATCATGATGACACAGCACCAAAGAGCACAGAAAAGCTGTAGCGCCAGTGGCTATGGTGCCCTTTCCATGATGCAGAAAGGAACTGCTTTTGCAGCTCCTTTTTGCACTGTGGAAAGGCCAGATGGGGGCTGTGGCATGTGGTTGCCCCGATCTGATGAAGAAAAAGTGGCTGCAGGCCATGCCTTAGGGGAGGTCTGTTCAGCCCCTTAATCACACCAGCTTGTGTCCCACCACAATTGTACTAGTTCAACAATGGAAACCTACCAGTTTGGCATCATTTCTTATCACATTTTCCTCCATAATAGCGCTTTGGCATTTCATGGCCATATCTTTTCTCCACACTTCAAAATACTGTTTTCTGGGAAGAAGTAGCTATTGAGGCTACTGTCTCCCAAAGGCGGCTGTTGTTTGAATGTACACACAGCAGTTGGCTTCAGTAAGGTGTTAGTAGCTGTGCTCACTGTGAGGGGGAGAGGGAGAAGAGTAGGATCATACCCATTGACATCACATGACTTCCTGACAAGCAGAACTTCAGAGAAAGGGACCCATCGCAGGAAGGCAGTAATGTAATAGCAGTGAGATTGAAAATCTATTGATGGGTTTTGCCTCTCAATGAAAAGGTACACTATAGTATCAAATGGGATGCAAGACAGAAGTGGGATGGCCATGACATTGTGTGATATGTACTGGCCATAGATGTTTTTAGCCTGTTAAATTTCCACTTCTCTAGTTTCATGTGACAAAGTTCTTAATTCCTACATGGGATGCTGCAATAACTAAGAGTCTCTAGATAATGGGTTACCAGCATCTGGAAGTAATTAGTTACAAGTAATGAGTTTCCAGAAAATTATTTTTCTAATAACAATAAAGGACAAATCTACCTCTACTTGCTTTGAGTTTTAACAGTAACGTTTGAGTGAATTTTATAGTGATGGGTGTGTTGAGTTTACTAAATGGTAGAGGAAAAATATTACATGAATAAAAGGCTGGCTTGGATGTTTTTTGTGCTGCCACCCTGTACTCTCTGGTGCGTGTTGAGGCAGTGACAAGGTGAATGGAAAGAGAGAGAATGCAACTTGTTGCATTCAGAGTTTTTTTTTTCTTTTAAATGTAAGATGGTAAAGATTTTAGTTCCTTGCAATAACAAAGAAAGCAAGGAGTTACTTTTAAAGTGCTGTAATTATAACAGAAACAACTTTTGCATCCCCTAGAAATAAAATGGTGACAAATTATGTTGTCAAACTAACTATTTAGAGTTACTATATATCTTGCTAAGACATTCCTGCCAGATCAGATGGTGGAGCCTAGTTGACACTGAAAAATCTAGAGATGGATCAAGGATTTTACATTTTCACTACCACTGAACAATAGCATCCACCAATTTGTAGACATCCCAGATCAGTATATTACCATTGGTAAATGAGACACAATCAAAATGTTCCTCAGTGCTTGAAGAAGTACCTCTCCCTATATATCCCTGTTCAAGGACTGAGGTTACTGGGAGTGGCCCACAATGGGAGCAATTTACATGTGGCAGGAAATTCAGGAGAACCTTTTCTGTTCTGTTCATGTGCCCTCAAGTTGTCTGTTGACTTGTGGTGACCCAATGAATTTCATAGAGTTTTTTTAGACAAGGAATATTCAGAGGTGATTCTGCTAATTCCTTCCACTGTAATATAGTGCACAACACCTGGTATTCATTGTTGGTCTCCCGCCCAAGTACTGACCAGGGCTACCGCTGCTGAGCTTCCAAGATGAGACAGGATCTGGTGTCTTTAGGGTATTTAGGCACCCTGTGAAATGCCATCTCTTTGTAGATGCCATTGGCACTATGTTGGTTTCATTCCACTGCAAAGCATATATGTTTTAACCTCACATGTTTAACTGCATATGTTTGATACTTTTAAAAATTGTTTTTATTTTTTAAATGTTTAAAATGATTTTAGGATAAAATTGATTTTATGATGAAAGGCAAAGTATAAATATTTTAATAAAATAAAATAATCAATTAAAAGTAGAGCCAGAATTTGCAAGGCACCTACAAATGCATAACCTAGAGTTGCACATTTGTGATTGGTTTGTATTCATGATTTCTATGTATTCACTTGTTGAGGGTATACATAGAGACTATGAAAGTCCTCCAATCTCCACTTACCAGGCAGCAGCAACTGTGAGCAACAGAAGTTTGTTCCCATGTCAGTCACAAAATAGCTGACTGATATTCCCACACCCATTACCGTGAGTGGTCTATAGCGAATTACAACAGGGATCCTGCTTCTGGCTGTTGCCTAGGGGATTGCTCATGGGAGGAGGTGGAAACTTCAGTAAGCGGTTTCCTAAATGACAGGGGAACAAACCTTTGTCACACAGAGTAACCGCTGCCCAATAAATTGGGATTAGGGTGGTTAGGCTGGGAAACACTAAACAACTATGTGACTAAGGTGGTGATGTAGCTAAGTAGGTGATACAGATTCACAGCCTAAGAAACAATTTGGATGCAGAACAGACTTCTCTGCAAAGCAACATAGTATAAATCAATATATTATTTTAAGAAAGAGTTGCACTTAAAGAAAACACTGATCATTTTGAGGAGTCACAATCCAAAACCTGAGGGATGACAACAGACACAGCTTTCTATTGCTCATTATATAAAAGTAAAAAAGAAACATAAATAATAAGTGACGATGCATAGGTTCCCTTCAGTATTGGTATGTGTTTCTTCTACATTAATAAATGATGTGATTTATAAGCAGAGAGTGCGTTGAATATCACACATTTACATGGACATGATCTGTAATTCTAATTCAGTGAAGTTACTGCAGTGATATTGCACAAGTTTCTTCCATGCATGTAATATCAGACATACATGGAAGTTGCTCTGATGAGCTTTTAAATGTAAGCAACAAAGAGGAACATAACTTGGGTTTCATTGGGAATAAAAATGTATCAGACTGAGCAGCTCTTTATCCTATCCCATCCTGTCCTTTACCACGTGATACCATACTCTATGCTGGTGAAATGTAATAACTGTACAGTAGATACACCTTGTTAATGGCATAATTTACAGGCCAGACAGACACATCAGGGAGAGGAATCACCTTCAGGATTTGGTCAGCATGCAGTGGTGGGATTTTTTGACAAATGGCTATAATGATCCCCTCAAGATTTTCTGTAAGTTGTAAACTTAGTTGCTGCATGTAGAAAAAAGAAGTCAGGGATAATTTCCCCATAATCAATAGACTGTAATTAGGGATGAAAAGAATATTTGACAATAGTGGGGTGGTAATAGGTTGAAAAGGGAGATTTCTTGAGCATTGGGAAATCACAAGAAAGAAAACCCCTTTAAAGATGCAACTCTTTTATTCCTCTTTGTTTTCAAGTACATTCAGAAGATTACTGTCCCTCAGCAGGGACCTTATAATGTCCTGGTTCCCCTGACATAGTCATCTAGTGGCCAGGGGCATAGTGGAGGGGAGCATCTGAGTAATAATAATCACTGGTTATGGATTGGTAGCTGGTGCACAGTGATGTAGGCCTCCTCCTAGACTCCTACAGATCTTCCAAAGGTCTCTGAGTGGGCCTAGTTGTCACACACCAGCTACTGGAGGATAACCACCAAATTCTTAGATTCCCTTCCCCTCCTACATGGCTACATAAGGGGGGGGGGTCTCCTTCCATGAGAACATTTTCAAAAACAGCACTGTTTTAGAAGATGTTCCCCCCAGTGGTAAGAAAATCAGTTAAATTATCCATTCTCCATTGCAGGAATTAATATTGTGAGCTAAGAACAATTAATGGACAATTAAAAGTGATGGACATTACAGACTTATCTCTGATGAAAGATAAAATTGCTGGATAGCAAGAAATTGTTTTCTTTATATGGATCAAAGAGATCCCTGCATTTTTGAATTCTCCTTTGTGGCACAGCTAAGGGGACTGTTATGATGAGTGCCTACAGTTCATAATTTACCACAATAACATATTGGTGTTGCCTCTGGAAATGTCTTGTTTGTATTTCTACTCTTGTTATTCTCACTTGCTACATCCATAAAATCTGAATCACTCTCTCCATCTTCCAGTACCGACATTTGCTTCAATATTTAGCACTTCATGAAATACCCAGATATTTGTCCTCCCTAGTGATCTTTGTTAGAAAACAAATTGCCTAGAAATTTCATGCAAGTCAACCATAATGGTAGAAAAGCTTTACATCAAAGGGACTGGTATGAAAATTGTATTATTATTTTTCATCCTGCAAAGCTACTGAACCCTGGGAGACTTACAAATCTAGAGAATGATCCCAAATGCTGAATTTTGCTCTTGTATTTCAGAATTAGCTTACAGCTACATAAAATTGCATATTGCAAGATTGTTCTTGGGGGAGTATGCAAAGCTCCAGTTTCCCAAGCCAGAGTTATCATTAATTTAAAATCAAACCTTGATCCTGGATGGGTTTGTGGGATGCACAGCAGAGAGAACAAGGTATTAACCAAAACTGAATATATCAGTTGCAGAAAGAGTATAGGCTCCAGCAGCAGGCCTAATCACAGTAAGAGAAAACTGGTTGTCTAACTTTTCTATTGCCAAGTATCTGGCCCATAAAGTATGGAACATGCTGAGCAACAACACAACTGGGACTATCTGGATAGCATGAAAATATGAAAATATAGCTATTTATTGTATCCCCTTCCTTGCCTGCATTCCCAGATAATATACATTATCATAATTCACATCTGTAAACTGCAATTAGGGCTGTGCTTAGATTGTGTCTTAAAATAAAATCTGTAATCTGTAAGAAAACGAGTATGTTCTTAGAATAATGTATCTAGGCATCAATTCAAAGTTATAGCCATGTTAGTATGTAGAGTCAATATGTAGAGAGATATTGTACAATCTTTGAGACTAACTGAAAGAAAGAAGTTGGCACCATGAGCTTTCATAGACTTCAGTGTACTTCCTCAGAGGAAATCTACTGAAGTGTACTTTCTCAGAGGAAATAGACTGAAGTCTACAAAAGCTCATGCTGCCAGCTTCTTTCTTTCAGTTAGTCTCAAAGATGTATGTAGGTATCATCAAGAGAAGTTCAGTTATTCTGATTTTTGTATACCTCTTATTTTGGAATTTGGATTTTTGCTGGCATTATCTTGTGTGTGTCATGTGTTGCATTGTTCTGGCTGAATAAACACAGGCCTATGGCAACTAGGAGGAAAAAGAATCTGATGGTAATATGTTAGTCTAGCTACCTTTATTATGCTTGAAGTCTTGATTTTACCCAAGGTGAGTTAGGACAAGTTGTCCTCATTCTGCGTGCTAAATGTTAATGATTCCCTGACTTCCATGTTACCATTTCAGTCAAGTGACCCAAAATGACAAATCTAAAGCTTTGATCTAAAAGTATACTTTAGTCCTGATGGTCCTCATGCCAGAATAGAAAAACAGATTAATAAATCACCCAGGCATCCTCGCGATACTCTTTTATTATAGGAACTTCCACCTGATTGTCACTTGAAAGCTTGGCTTTGTAATGCTTAGCCAGTTGGCTTCAGTGCAGCCAAGAAGCTAGGAAGCTCTGAAAGTCTTTAATTAAGCTCTTCATTCCCTTCTTTGGTCTCATCCGAATTATGCCCAAAGTTGTTCTCTTTGCAGTCTTTATCTATATCCTGTTACTGTCCCTGAAATGAAGATTCTCTGGGCATTCCTGAATATTAGTGGAACACTACAAAGATTCTTGGCCTAATTCGCACTTACCTCTTGATTCGATTCCTGCACCGATTCCTGAAACCGGTTCAGTAAACACAGTGGTTCCCACTATGTTTGCGCCGATTTCAAGAATCGGTGTAGGAAGTGACAGCTGCGGTTTCCCCACCATACCTCCCTCCATCCTCCTGGCCATACTGTGGGTGGAGGAGAGGCCGGGGCGGAAGGAGAGAGGCAGGCCAGGAGGACTGACGAATGCCAAGGCAGAAGGAGTGAGGCAGGCTGGGAGGATGGAGGACGAAGGACAGAGCAGACGTGTATGGCCGGAAGGCTGGGAAAGCCACTGCCAGTGGGAACTAGGGCAGAGTCGAATCCCACTTGGGCTGAATAAATCGATTCAGCTGAAAAAACACCCCATTTTACCAGCAGGTTAAATGGGAAAAATACATGACCCTTTCCCAATTTCTTTAGTGATTTGAATTAAGTGGGAACCATGGTGGTTTGAACCGGGTCATTTGGAATCATGATCCGGTTTAAATCATAGTGGGAATAAAGCCCTTGAGAACTTTCTTCATAGAACCAAACACAAAGTCTGCCATGATTCACTTGGTAGGCTTCCTGCTATTAGAAAGCTTACACTTTGGAGCTGGACCTGCAAATTATTCAAAAACTACCCACTGTCTGGCTGACTCAGTGGTTGCAACTGACTTTATCCTTAGCTTTCCAAAGACAGGGTTGTAAGATTTCAGCCCTTCAAAGCCAAAGATCTAATTTGCATGTTATGCATATTGCTGGAATTAGCAATAGCAATAGCAAGTACATTTCTATATTGTTTATCAGTGCACTTAAGCACTCCTTAAATGGTTTACAAAGTGTAAGCTAATTGCCCCCAACAATTTGAGTACTCATTTTAGTGACCTCAGAAGGATGCAAGCCTGAGTCGAGCTTGAGCCCTTTGCTAGTATTGAATTTGCAAACTGATGGTTTGTGAGTGAGCGGCTGCAGTACAGGCACCTAACCACTCTGCCACCAGGGCATATTACTGTTTGCATTCTTTTTACAAAAAGTCAAAACATTAATAATAATAATAATAATAATAATAATAATAATGTTTATTTATATACCGCTTTTCCAAATTAGATCAAAGCGGTGTACAACAGGAAGTACAATACAATGTCAAAAAAAAAAAAAAAACCAAACCCAAACATAACAGGCCTCTCTTCCCTCTAGATGGTGGTTGGAAGGAGGACTTTTTCTTCTTACTGGCAGGTAGTTGGAGCTTGCCTGCCTCTCTCCCCTCAAGATGGTGGCTGAAGAGGGCTTTTCTTCTTACTGGCAGGCAGTTGGAGCTTGTCTGCGCCTCTCTCCCCTCAAGATGGTGGCTGAAGGGAGGGCTTTTCTTCTTACTGGCAGGCAGTTGGAGCTTGCCTGCCTCTCTCCCCTCAAGATGGTGGCTGAAGGGAGGGCTTTTTCTTCTTTCAGGCAGGCAGTTGGAGCTTGCTTGCCTCTCTCCCCTCAAGAGTTTTTTCTACTACTGTTACCCAGCATTGATATCAATTTTTATAGTAACTACTCTTATATGACAACTAGTGCCATCATCAATGTTTATTGTGCTACCCAAGGCCCATGATAAAAAGCTTTAAATATACAAAACATTTAAGATAACAGGTACAAAAATACAAAAGGCACCCTATAATTTGATGTGCAGTAACCAATGTTATTGTTAAGCTAGCATAAAAGGTAAAAACATTTCAAGTTATAGGTAAATTTCTAAGTTGCCAACTTGAAATCAGTTTAATACTTTGTGTTTACATGGCAATTTGTGGCAATTTTATCTAACTCTCTCTTTCTAATCTTTTTTACAGCCAAGGCAAAAAGGGCCACTTTATGTGTTACATAGTCACTGGTATCACTCAAAATAAATTGAATTGATTCTACAAGAGAGTTTCCACTTCCATTTGTCAGCAAGAGTGTTACGAATTTCTTTTGGGGATTGCTATAGATATTTGATATAGAGGGTTCAAATTGGCATGTAATGCACAATGTCCTCTACCTGACATTGGCTACAAATTCATAGTCTGTTTTCAAAGAGTACCTTATAATAGTGACATTACTTGAAATTGCAGTTCAGTGAAGGCAGTTCTTAAGGTAGATGATTTGCCTTTCATCAAATATCTGGCTCTAAAATGGAGAACTAGTATAGAGTAATAGTCAGAATGCTGAACTAAGAATAGAGATCAAAGTTCAAATCCCTCCTTGATCATTTACAATATGACCTTTGGCCATCATTATCTCTTAGCAAATTTATCCTTTCAAACTAATTGTGGGAATTCATAGCAAAAACACAAGCATGTAAAGTGGCCATGCACATTCATTATGTGGAGGTGGTGGTGATGATGATGATGGCAGCATTTTGTCATTCACAGGCATTTCTGTATTATCCAATGAATACAGCATTTATTACCAGTTATGCCTTGGAACATATGAATGAATTTATTGATGTTATGAGTGTACATACTTATTAGGAATCTTGTAACTTTGGTGTGTCAAGCAAATTGGACTAAAAAACCCCACATTCGCATAGAACTCTGTAAAAGGAGAATTTTATTGAACACCCAGCAATAAAGATATACACAATAGTTGCATTGAAGAATTGCAAATATTATGGTAGAGCTTCAGAAATGGCAGAAGTCCATGCAGAACAGCAAACTGGGAAGGGTGTGAGGATTTGGAATTAACAACGTTTTGAAACTGTAGAGGTTGCTAACTGAGGTAGAGATAAGACAATGAGGTTCAAAAGTAAGAACAATACAATGCTTTCTCTAATCTACAGATAGAGAGAGAGAGAGAGCAGAAAAAGTGGGAGCAGTTTTGTGGAGCAGCAATGTGCTGGGAAAGTACCCCCTGAAAGGCATATATGAAAGATTGAAACATTACCTTTCCTTAGCCCTGTTGGAGTTGTAAAAAGCTAGGGATTCCTCTTGGCTGGAAGAGTCCAAGGAAAAGAAGGCTAAACAAGGTCCTCTTAAGCTAGAGGCAGGAATTTGAGGAAGAGAAATGGATGGACGGATTGCTGTCAGTTTGGATCCTTCTTTCAAAGCATCTGACACAGAGGAAAATGAGGATGGCATCTAAATTTCTCTAAAATGAACTTCTTCTAATAAAAGGTGTCCATTTGCTTTCCTGAGATATATTGGGTCAACCAAAAGCTCAGAAAAGCCACTTAAAAAAAGACAGTGTCAATCAGCCTTCCTCCAAGGAGGACATTTCCTAGCAGTGTCATTTCCTGTAATTAATGCATTCTTTGCCAACTGCTGGAAGAGATAGAATTTTATCTGGAGACCTTTATCTGGATAATATTCAGTATTTTAGTTATTTAATTGGAAGCGTAAACAACTTGATGTTGGTAGGTAATGGAGTTCAGCAGAGGTGCTAGCTATAGGATTTGACCAGGAAACCTGTTGTTCTCCTAGGCCAGAGAGTCAGAAATAGTTGTGTATCTCTTTAAAAGAAACCAGTGAACATATCACAGAAAGTCCTTGAGACCTACTGACATTTGATTCACAGGGGAAGATGTAGAGGAAAGCAAGGACAAATTATTTGTTGTCAGAATCTTAGGTACCTTCCAGGAGAAATGCAGGATGTAAAACAAACAAACAAACAAACAACCTCACAAAGCACCCATCTTCCCTTTTATTTGGCTTACCTTGTGCCTTCTCCCTTGCTCCTTGGGCCCTCCCACTGGACCACTCACCCTCTCTTCTCTCCCTTCCTCTCTCTAGCTTTATCTCATGCCTTCACTCCCTTTCTCCACAGATGCAAATTATGAACATCTTCAGACTCCATGGAACCTTAACTATTATTAGTCATATTGCATCTGCCTTACCTTGTTGTGCTTCTCCTTCACCAACCCAATGTCTCCATTGCTTTCTGTGCAATCTCTGTAAAGAATTCTGAAAAATAGACTTCATCTGGACTTTTCTTCAAAGCCTACAATTTCTCACAAAGTTGCAACACTGACCCAGGGAACTGGAAATTGAAGCTGAGAAATAATAGACCTCAAATACTGGTCACTGGGAAATGGCTCACATTGGGAAAACACATTCAAAAGGATCAACAGGCTAGATTATGATGGCATTCACTACAAGAACATTTGAGGACAAATACTGCTGCTCTATGAATTCAAGCCATCCCACCACCAGTACGAAAAGAAATCACTTTTTTTAATTCAAAAATATTCAGATGAAATTTCCCCGTTCATTTAACAATTCTTCTTTCTAATGCAGAGCTGGAAATTCTAGGCTGAGATAGTCTGTTTCCAAATGGATGTATCATACAAGGTGTTTCAACATGTCAATTCAAAGCACTGCTAAACTGTAGAGCTGGAAGAAGGCAGGACACAAAGGATCAGCTCAGCTCTGAATTATATGGGCTGGATATATACACAAAAAACAACCATACATTATTGTACTTATTGTTACCTGTTCATCAGTTTGTTCTTTCATTTGTTGGTACTCATAAATAAAACAGAGCCAGGAAAAACAGCACTGGCTTTCACACATAATATGGATATTTGATTCTACATTCTGTAGTCCTATTTTACATTCAGTAAACAGACATTCCTTAGAAGTGAACAAATTGCATTTGAATGTGGATTCCTAATTATCAGTACTCCTACCCTAAAAACTTATGCATTAGTCATGGTAAATGGAAATCTGCTGTTTGTCTATTGGATTTGCAAGTGATATGCACCACGGCTATTATCTGTTTGTTTGTTTTTCATGGCTGTTCTCATTATTTTTTTATTTGCCTTGTTAGTGGCATTTAGATAAATGGAAAATTAAACCCTAACAATTAGCATGCTCTTTATGAACTGCTTTTGACAATGCCTCCTATGACTGAAAAGTGTCATTTATTGTTTAACTTCTCCATTCTTGGCAATGTACATGTGCTATTTCTATACAGAGAGAAAAATCCAAACATACAGTTTCTGGACACATTTTCTTAAGCAGTTGAAGGAAAATAATGCAATATGTATGGATAGAAAGAATTAATTACTCCTTCAATTGAAAAGAAGATGGGAACCACTAGTAGAGTTTTAACTATGGTGACAATGGCAGTGCAACATAAGGATATGATAAACTGACAATGAATACACAGAAGACCACCTTCCTAAGCTTTGCTTGAGAGAACAAATAAAGAAAGATGGATGGGCTAAGCTATGTCAAATGCTACTAACTTCTGAAATCTTCTCATCAGATCTTTTTATTACGTTGGAAATTAAAAACAAACTGAGAGATTGGGTATACAAGATGGACAATAATCAGGATATAGATGTAATAAAATCTTCAAACTTTTCCTGTTGGTATTGGCTGCTGAAATCATGAATGAGCTTTGTACTAACAAATGCTTACCTTTGACCAGCATATAGTGATAGTGATAAGTCATATACACATAGCCTTCTTTGCTAAGGCTGCAAAAAGTATTTGTACAATCACTCTGAATGCTATTGTGGTTGGCTATGTAGAGTAACCCAACTTTTGCATTTATTTTGTTATTGTAAAATATATTATCTTATGTAGCTTGCAATAGCTTTGGTTAAATATAATAGAAGGTGACTGACGGACTAACAGTGAATTAAATTTTCTTGAGCAGCTAAGTCTACATCCCTGGCCAGTAGAAAAATAGGACATTGAAATAGTTTTCCTGAGGCTGTATAGCATTTGCTTACTCATTCTATTGAAATAGTAAGAAGTATGTGGATTCCTGTGTACAACTAAAGGGATGTCATGGAAATGTGCTGAAGAGCCCACCTGTTGATGGAAGCAGCCGTGGGCAACTGAGTAATGTAGCGCCTCCAGGGGATAACAGATTCTATCACACTGATCCTCTGTGAGAACTGAATTCATTCCAATGATGTGCCTCAGGCTTGCCTCTGGTCCTTAGAATATATTCTCCCTTGTCTAGGGGGAGGTAACCCCCTAAGGGTGTTTCCTACTCCATGACACATAAAATACATGGTGCTTTACAAAGGACAGATGTGATAGGTCCTCATACCAAGATGCAAGCAAAACCTGAAGTGAGGTGATGGAGACATGAATAAATTAGAGGAGGATATGTTTTTTTTAGTGTCAATTACACATACCTTGGCTTACTTGAAGAATTATAGAGTGGAAGATATATCTGTTCTCTGAGGATATGTGAGAAACTAGAGAATCACTCAATGAAATGGATTACAAAATTCAGAATGGGAACAAAAAGAAATATGTCTCTGCTCAACACATCATTAATTGATAGAATTTACTTCCTAAGATGTGGTGAAAGGCACAACCTAAGGTGCCTTTCAACTAAGGTAGACATATTCAGGTAGATAGGTCAATTAATGGACATTCACTGTGGTAAGTAAATGTAATGTGGAGCAGTACTGTTGTGGTAAATTTTGGAGTGTGGTTCTTGCTTATCTTGGCAGTTCCTGTAACCAGGGAAAATTCCAGGGTTGTTGTTTTTTGTTTTTGTTTTGTTTTTCAGTGTGTGGTTGGGACTTACTGTTTTTAAATAAGGGATAGTAACAGTTTGCCACACTGCTTGGTAATTTCTTTTTTTTAAAAAAAAATCAATTAATTTAATTTGTAAAAAAGTTTTATAGATATAGGTAGAGTCTGCCTTATGCAAAGTGCTTGAGATTGGAAATGTTTTGGATTTTGGATTTATTTATTTTGATTTTGGAATACCTATATTTGCATATAATGAGATATCTTGGAGATGGAGTCTAAACACAAAATTCATTTATGTTTCATATATACCTTATACACTAGCCTGAAGGTAATTGTATACAATATTTGTAATAATTTTATGCATGAAACAAAGTTTATGTAAATGGAATCATCAGAACACAAATGTGTCACTATCTCAGCCACTCATGTGGACAATTTTGGATTCTGGAGTATTTTGGATTTCTAGTTAAGGATACTCAACCTGCAGTTCAATGGGATTTTTATGACAATCTTCTGTATGTTTCTAAATATATTGTATTCATTTTAATTTTGCAAGCTTCCTTGAGTTTCCATTCTGGGTAAAAAAGCAGGAGAAGGAAGGAAGGAAGGAAGGAAATTGGGTGAGAAGAGGTAAGGGAATAAGGAAATGTGACTGGTTCCAAACATTTGTTACTCCAGATGTTTTGGACTTCAGTTCCCAGAATCCCTAGCCAACCTGACCAACTATCAGGAATTATGGGACTTGACCATCTGGAGGACCAAAGATAGGAACCACTGGCCTAATAATACAAAAGCAACAATGAGAGAAAACAGAGGGACTTATTTAAATAAACACCAATCATTGGATTGTAAATTAGCAAATGATGATTTTAGGGTGTGTATGGGTAGGATGAAGGAAGGAGAAACACAGAACTGCCGCCAGATCAAGGTTTTTCAAGAATGTTTGTGCTACTAAGAGAGAACTAGCAAAAGAGTACAAGAGAGGAAAAGAGAATTGGTGGTATCCTTTTCACCTTGTCTTTTGGTTCCCAGCGCTGGAGAGGGCTGGAGAGCATTTTTGTTTCAGATTGGAGCCTAAAGCTGCTGGTGAGCAAAGTCCATGTACATGCATTCCACTGTACTCTACCCACCCTTGAATTTATTTTTATATTGTACTGTTTTGCCACATTTTCAAGACACACTGTATGATTTTCTTGATGTTTGGATGATCAAGTCAGTCTGAATCTCTTTAGAACAATCTGATCTGATTTAAACCCATTCTAACATGGCTCATGTCAGATTCCTCCCTTTAGAATTTGGAATTGTACTGAATTTGTGGAACACCCTTCATGTTTCCATTTTGGAAAATCAAAACATGCATTTGATGATGGTGGTGGTGATGATGACAAGGATTTCTGTCTTTATCTTATATATTCCATTCATATGACTATGACTGTGTTGTGCTTTCTCTATCTAGGAATCTATGGACATTTAATTAAGGGGCAGGTTGGAATGCATTGCTTTTAAGAGGATGTGGCAATAATTCAGTCGTTTTCCTTTTGCCTCCAGTAAGAATTTCTGAAAGTCCCCATGTTAAGAATAATTTATGATTCTGATCTATACTGTAGCTCTCTTAGCTGGGTATGGACTGCTCTAAGGTATCAATCTACATCAAAGCCCTGGGAAATTTGTTACAAACTAGAGGAAAAATGTTTGCCTTTTTCCAGTCCTCTGGTACCTCAATTGCTTTCTCAAAAAGCGATGCGAAGTGATTCAGAGAGTACATCAGCAAGCTCCTTCAATACTTTGGGATGCAATACAACTGGTCTTGCAGATTAGTACTCATTTAGTTTAGCCAGCTGATTCCTAACGCCCTATCATTCTTGATTGGCAGTTCAGATCCTTTGCCAAGGTCTCTGCTGCTACATGGAAGCACACAGTTCTCTTTTTGGGAGAAAACTGAAGCAAAGTAGGTATTGAGTGGTTCTGGCTTTTTGTTGTAGTCTGTTAGTATTTTACCATTGCTATTGGATAGTAATCCCACTGTCTCCTTGGTCATTCTCTTGCCTCAAACATATTTGAAAAACCTTGTTTTGGTGCTCCCTGATTCCCTAGCCAGTCCCAGCTCATTCTGAGCATTAGCTTTACTTTCTGAGCATTAGCTTTACTTTACATGTAACAGTTATGTTGTCTAGGCCACATTTCACTAGCTTGTTTGCAAGAATGTAATGGGGAACCCTGCCAAAACCTTACTCTTGATTTCAGTAAGGCTTTTGACAGAGTTCCCCATGGCATTCTTGCATATAAGTTAATGAAATGTGGGCTAGACAAAGTAATTGTTACATGGATATATAATTGGTTGACTGGCCAAACCCAAAGGGTGCTCAACAATGGCTCCTTTTCATCCTGGAGAGACGTGACCAGTGGGGTCCCAAAGGGCTCTGTCCTGGGCCCAGTGCTATTCAACATCTTTATCAATGACTTGGATAATAGAAATGGGGGTATACTTATCAAATTTGCAGATGACACCAAATTAGGAGGAGTAGCTAATACCCCTGAGGACAGGATCAAAGTTCAAAATGACCTTAACAGATTAGAAAACTAGGCCAAAGCTAATAAAATGAATTTCAACACAGAGAAATGTAAGGTACTGCACTTAGGGTGGAAAAATGAAATGAACAGATATAGGATAGGGGACACCTGGCTGAATAAAACTATGTGTGAAAGGGATCTAGGAGTCCAGGTAGACCACAAATTGAACATGAGTCAACAATGCAATGCAGCAGCTAGCAGGGCCAATGCGATTTTAGGCTGCATCAATAGAAGTATAATATCTAGATCAAGGGAAGTAATAGTGCCACTCTATTCTGTTTTGGTCAGGCTCCACCTGGAATATTGTGTCCAGTTCTGGGCACCACAATTCAAAAAGTATGTTGAGAAACTGGAGCATGTCCAAAGGAGGGCGACTAAAATGGTGAAGGGTCTGGAAACCATGCCCTATGAGGAACGACTTAGGGAGCTGGGGATGTTTAGCCTGGAAAAAAGAAGGTTAAGAGGTGATATGATAGATATTTGAAGGGATGTCATATTGAGGAGGGAGCTAGCTTGTTTTCTCCTGCTCCATAGACTAGGACCCAGAGCAATGAATGCAAGCTACAGGAAAAGAAATTCCATCTCAACATTAGGAGGAACTTCCTGACAGTAAGGGCTGTTCGACAGTGGAACAAACTCCCTCAGAGAGTTGTGGAGTCTCCTTCTTTGGAGGTCTTTAAACAGAGGCTCTATGGTCATCTGTTGGGGATGCTTTGATTTAGATTTCCTGCATGGCAGGGGGTTGGACTGGATGGCCCTTGTGGTCTCTTCCAACTCTATGATTTTATGATTCTACTTATATTATGCCTGAAAGCTGAGATACGCTTCTGTAGTCTTTCTTGGTGATTCAGCTTTCCTTTCACTCTACATACATACATATTCCTTTTTCTTTTCACTTCCCACTTGAATTTGCTGTGTAGCCACATTGGCTTTTTAAAATATTTCCCATTTTTATTCTTCTATGGAATTGCTTGTGATCGTGCCTTTTGCAACTCCTTCTTCAAGAACTCAGCTGGGCCCTACTCACTGCCACCTCTGATTCATGCTTCCCAGTTGAGGAAAGATCTAAACATTCCTTCCTCTGCCAAGAGAATTGGTGCACAAAGTCATGTGCTTCTCTTGTTGGTGGGCTCTGCACTCTCATGTGCAAGAGAAAAAGGAAGGAAGGTCAGTTGGCCAGCCACTTGGTTGCTGCTCCCAAGGTAATAGGATGCAAAGCAAGCAGAGACAGAGCAGCCATCTGGCGGTGCCTTCCCTCCCTCCTTCCTTCCTTGTGGCAGGTTTAGCTAGCTTCCCACATGCTCTCCTATCCATCATGGGATGAGGAGGTTGGTGGATGTCCCCTCTCCACCACTGCTGCCTACCTCAGCTATGCCTGTCTTACTGCCTGCTCCTCCCCACCTCTGGTTAGAGTGTTTTGGTTAAGAGAGACACTGGGGGGCACTGGCTATTATAGAAATCCATGCTTCTTTCTTGGTCATGGACACAGCATTCTCCCAAGGTGTTCCACAAAGGGAGCAGCGAGCTCTTAACCAGCCTCATTCCTTCATTTTGTCCTTGCATGGGAGAGTATGGTGTCTCCTACCAAGCGTGTCACACAGATTCGTGCACCCAGCTGCTCCACATCTTGCTCAGCCCAAGGAAGTGATGGTAGCAGCAAGCCAGGCATGGCCAAGGGAGACACTTCTGGCTGGGTGGCTGCTGTGTAAAGCAAGGATTGACACCAACAGTGAGGGGGAATTCCTCCTCTCTTCCTCATCTTATAAATGAACAGGTTTAGAGGGGCACATGTAGAGCTAGCCAAGCTCTGTTGAAAGGGAGGGAAGGAGGGAAGGAGGGAAGGAGGGAAGGAAGGAAGGAAGGAAGGAAGGAAGGAGATGTGGGGGAGTAGTTCAGCCTCTCTCTTGCCCTCTCTGTCTCACCTGCCTAGGTCACTGTTATCCATGGACGGTTATATATAACTGCACATATCTGCCACAGAAACAGGGGTTGTAATGTACTTACTAATTGCTTGTTTGCAGATTTCCACTTTCCTCACTTTAGCACATCTACTCTTTTCATGCATCATTCTAGCCTGCAGACATTTTTCTTTTTCTTGTCTTTCTTCCAAAAGAGCATGTACATAATTATGAACAAGTAATTTGTGAAAAGTGCTGCTTTTATATATTTTAAAAAAGAAATCTGGGCTAATTTAATTTACTAATAGATCCTTTGTATGGAAATGGAGGTGGGATGAGAGCCAGTGTGGTACAGTGGTTTGAGTGTTAGACTATGACTCTGGAGACTTGGGTTTAAATCCCTGCTCAGCCATATAAACCCACTGAGGGGAGCTAGACAAGTTTTACTCAGCCTCGGAGGAAGGCAAGGGCAATGAATTAATAAATACAGTGCACACTTGTTTTACGCGGGGATCCGTTCTGGACCCCCCCATGTAAAACAAAAAACGCGTATGCTTGAGCCCCATTGCAAATAAGCAGGTCGTGCTTGCGGCAGTGTGTGGCAGTGGCGGTGCATGCGCGCACCATGGGCATATGTGTCATTGTTTCTTCTGGTGCATGGTACCAGAAGCAGCAGCACTGCTTTCAGCCCACATATGATGCAGGTGCACTGTAAATCGATTTACCTCCACCCAGTTTAAATCTTAATTTGAGAGGCATCCTGACATTATTGCAAGGTTTTTGCCCCCTTATTTGCTGCCCAAATACAGCCCGGGTCTATCCCAGCTTCCAAAAGCTCTCCTTGTGGCTCTTTTTAGATTCAGAAGTTTTCTGAGTTAAAAAAATGGCCCACAAAGCACTCCTGGAAGTGGGGATGGATGTGGGCTGTATTTGGGTGGCAAATTAGGTGGCAAAAACCTTGCAATAATATCAGGATTCCCCCCGAATTAAGATTTAAGACAGATTGAGGCACACAACAACAAGGAAGTGGGACTGATTGTTGTTTCGTTTCTGTCTTGCCAATTGATTGTTTGGCTTGAGGGATCTCACATTTCTCAGTTTAAAATGGTGCCAATTATAGTGGGAAGGGAGAACATTTTGAGAATATTCAGCCAGGGGGTGTTCAGATCATTCCTACTTGATTGATGGTGAGAAACTAAGTGCACAATGTGTGCATGTGTCGGAAGGTGTGTATTGAACCAAGTCAATACAAAGTTAGTAGTACTGAACTTCTCTTTTTCAAAGTTTTTTCAATGGACACAATGTTCTGAATTGCATTTAAGGGAAAACCTTTTGGAGTTTCCTTTTCTGCATATGAAGAGGAGCATTTATTTCTTTATCACAATAGGAGTGTAGTCTATGAGGGATAAAAGGGTGGGTCAAAGCCTTCAGGAACTATAGTTTTGGAAAGTTAAATATTTAATTTTTACTTCATGGTGAACTATAATACCAATATTTTAGTCATAGCTACAGTGACATTTATCTGTATTTGCAATTATGAGAAAAATAATATATGTTTAGCTGGGTCATCTAGATTAAACATGTCACTTAAGAGTTAGTTCTGTTTAGTCACATAAGTTGCTTGTTGTTGAATTTTTAATTTGTTGCACGTGAACTATCAGTCTCCTGTGCCTGGCTTTGCTTGTAAAGAGAAAAAAGAAATATTTTAGGATTTGAATTACAAATATCTTCTGCATCAAACATAGTTATGAATATTTAATATACCAACTGGAATTAGACATGATCTTTTTGAAAATATCCCTATTTGCAAAAGTCAGAATTATACAGCCCTGACCTTTACAATGAAATGAACAGGATTCTTGTTAAGTGCAGTTACATTCAAAGGAATGTAACTTCCAGGGGAGAAAATTATGGAAATGATGAGGGATGTATACATGTTCAAGGCTGTGCATTAGCCATGAATAACTCATTCATTTGTTTATTTAAATTATTGTTAAAATGTGTATTATTAAAAATGTGAAGTCGAAGGCTTTCATGGCTGGCATCCATAGTATTTTGTGGGATTTTCAGGCTATGTGGCCATGTTCTAGAAGAGTTTCTCCCTGACGTTTCACCAGCATCTGTGGCTGGCATCTTCAGAGAATGCTTGCCTGGAAAGGACTTGGGTATATATATATATTGTGTGACCTGGAAAGGCAGGAGTGATTTGCCTGTGTATTGTTCTGTTGCTAATGGCAGGCCTCAGGGTGGGAGAGTCTGCAAAAGAGGATTGATGTCTGCTTGATAGTGCTCATTGTCTGCTGGGAGATTTCTCATTTGCATTTGTTGAGTCTTTATCTTGTTATTTTTCAGGACTGGTAGCCAAACCTTGTTTACTTTAAGGGTTTCCTCTTTCCTGTTGAAATTTTCCAGGTGTTTGTGGAAATGTTTTCTTAAAAGGTAAACAAAATAAGCATAACATACAATAAAAGAACAAATACAAAACACATTAAGGACAGGGTTCAACATGAAGCTTGAGCAAAAAGGAATGGCTTGAGCAAAAAGATGTCTTTTCAGAATATTTTTTTGAAAATGCATGACAGCATTGCAGGGCATGTGGTAATGGGCTGGATGGAGGAAACAACGGCATGCATAACTTCATTGGGAATGAAAAGGCCACAACTTTATTAATTACTGGTATATAAGGTTGGCCTAGCATGAGGCTAGGATTGAGCATTCAGATAACTCACCTACCATATGATAAATGACAACTCTTTTGGCTGGCCTGCTGAAGGGGAACCTGGATTGACAGCTGTGGAATCCATTGGCGGGGGGGGGGGGGGGGGGGGGGCAAAGTTATGATGTAGTCTTCCTCCCTTTGACTACACTAGCCAGAATTCTCTATTTGTCACCCAGTGCTGCTACTGAAGTCAGAATGAAATGTTCAGCCCCACTATCAGTGCTGGGCACCTCGTTCTGACCTCAAAGTGACTTGCACACACAATGAGGGCACAAGATGACAAATGGGGACCACGATTGAAAAGATAGCTGCCCATCAGTGCTGAAAACCCATTGTAAAAGGTGAGTCTTTAAAGTGCAGGTTGGGGGAGGAGGACCCAAATCTGGTACAGACTTTATGAACACAATTTGTACTCAATTTGGGGTTTTGGCCCTGCATCCTGTAGGCAGGACACAGAGAGCCCAGGGGGAACTCAGGATAAAACAGCCATGCACCCCTGGAATGAATTAAGCTGTTACAACAACTCCATGCTGGGACTGCCTGCACCCCTAAGGTCTCTTAAAAAGATCCCTCAAGGGGTGGGTGAAGAGCACACAGTCTGTTACCCATTTAAAAAACAGATTCTGCCCAGTATCCCACTGTGACACATTTGTAGTATGGAAAATTACAAAGCCAGAATATAATGCCGAGTAACATAAGCAACATAAAATACAGCTGAAAGAAAGGGTGAGTGTGTTGATTTGTGTTGATTTGCTAGGTCATGGCCATGCTCAGCCTAGAGATTTCAAGCCCAGATCCTGAGATCTAGGAATAACTCATTCTGATGTCAATATTACAAAGAGTAGCACCTTGCGGTCATTGGATCCTAAGTACGATATCTTCAGCTTCAACTAGAGCGGCATAGATTATACCATTCCAATATGTTAAATATATTTTAATATATTTAAAATATTTAAAATCTAACAAATGAGAAAACATATGCATGCACTTTTAAGGTTGTGCTCTCATTTTGTGATTTCTCCCTTTCTCCTTGAGGACCATAAAAAAAGAGCTCAGGCCTTGAGACCTAAGAATCATATGGGTGGGTCAGAAGGCAACCAAGGCCCAACTGGGGATGTAGCATCTGGGGAGGTTATTTATCCCTCCCCCAGTATGACCCGAGTGAAACCTGTCAACTTAAAAAGGATTTCATCTGCTCCTTTTCCTGGGCAGCTTCATGACTGACTGTAACCTCATGATTTTCCCTAACCTAATGAGGACCCTTGAAGAGGGTTATTCTTTAGTATTACACATTCCTAAAAACTGGCTTTCCTGATGAGTTTGGGTCAGAGGAGTTTCCCCTGTCTACTCCATGTAACCTTTGTTGGTTTGACTATGTATGGTCAAGAGAGTATTTTAGGAGACAAAAAATGCTCACTACTGAGTCACTACCATATAAAATTTAGAGGGATGTGGTGTCACCATCAAAGTGCTAAGTGGTACTAAAACATTTAACAGTAAAAATAGTAAATATAACTAAGAATACATTGCTCTTCTCTAAACTGTTTCAACTCATCTGTTTTGACATGCTTTTATTCTAACCATATTGTGTAGATTCATACAAGGGGGGCACCATAAATAAAATGAGAGATTTTGGTAATCGTGACAAGTTTTGTGCATAGGGGGTTTGTCTTTGTTTTTTCCTTCCTATGAGGATAAGAAACTAATTTGCCCAAGGTCACTCAGTAGGTTTCCATGGCTAAGAGGGGATTTCAACCCTGATCACCAGAGCTGTAGTGGTGAGTTTTCTGTGTGATGCTCACCTAATGAAGCTTAATAATTCCTTATTCATTTAATGTTCCAATTCCTGATAGACAGACAGACAGACAGATATTAAACACAATGGAAATAACAAATATTAAAATAACACGTGTGTATGGGTGTGCATGTCTGCATACACATGACGGATGAGAAATGGAGGGGGGGGGGGAGTATTTTTCAAATGATAATGCAATCTGTAAACTAGAGAATGCTCAGTCTTTTTATAGACTATTTATGCTTGCTCAGTAAATCCCTGTTTGGTTTTCATTATTCCAAAGTGATAAGGCTCAGAAAAGACATGGTTGTTTTTTGAAGATCTTGAGACACAAAGACAGAGTGAGGCAAGTGTTGGACAGAGCAACTGTTGGAAAGTACAGTTGTGCCGTGAACTCTTCCCTCCCTCCTATAAGGTAGATTCAAGTGCTTTCAGGGACATTATGTCACCATGAGTGCAGAGGTAAGAATCAGTTTCTAGTTTGATCAGCTTTATAAATAGAAAGAAAGGAAGGCTCTATCTTCTCCTTCATCTAGGTAAGCCAGGTGTCTTGGGCCCAGCCTATGCGCAATCTTTGTGATTGGTTTATAATGGTCAGGTAGTTTATTCCTATGGGTAAATTATCATTTGCCCAAACCATGGTTTGGCTGCATGCCAATAATAGAAATAATCAGAGATCAAGAGGAAAGGAGACTAAAATTGTCATAAAGATGTAATTTTGAGTAAAACTAGATGGGCAGTAAAGTGTGGCTTCTGGCCTCTCTGGGGGCATAGTGTTTAGATGATGCATGCCCCCAGAATGGTCAGAAGCCACACAGAGAGCATGCCTGGCCAGGAAAAGCCAGTTTCAAAAGGAGAAGACAAAGCCTGCTCTTTACTGGTGTCCCATGTGGGGCTGCAGCGACAGCCTGTACCGGGACCAGGATCGGGATGATGCAGTTGCCATAGTCCTGCACCAATTGAGGCTGCTCCTTTTGCCCCATCTGTTTGAGGCCACAAATCAAATGAGATGAGGTATAATGAGATATAGTATAATAAAAAAGAGGCTTTAAAAAAAGTTGTGTATTTTAAGCACAGATTCCTACATGTGTTTTATAAAATTCCAAAAATGTCAGTTTCCTATAGAATTTGATAAATAAATCTGTTGGAAACACTGGTGTGTGAGTTTGTATGTCTTTGAATGGTGGTAGGTTCCCTTCATTACAAAGCATCTTGATTTTTAACAAGCTGCTTTTCCTAATATTGCTACAGAATATGATTTCACTGACAGACAACAGCTTCACCCACAGTAATAGGTTCCAGAACATCCCTAAAGCAATATATCTGGAAGTTTGTTCTTACCCTGTCTCTCATCAGAAGGCTTATCAGCTGCAAAGAGCAATTTTTAATACCTTGTGAAGTACTCAAATAAATCCTTAATTATTTATTCTTCTTGGCAGAAGTGCCCTTATTTAAACACTGTACTGGAAGTGCAGCTAATAGATAAGAACAAGAATGTAAATTTAAACAAGTGCATCTACTGACTTTCTGGCAGTACCAATGGTGTGGGCAAGAAATGAAATAAATGCAAAGACAGAGCAGGAAATGATGCCATAGAAATGCTATCTAACAGAGATGAAACCAATAATTTATTTTACATGAGGATAAACACTGAGCTTTATAATCTTTTAAAATATATTATTAAGCAAAATAATTGTTTTTTGTAGCTACATTTTCCTTGTGGAGATGCATCACATCATGTAGGCATCTCTTATCTAGATACATTCTCTTTGGTGGATATTACATGGTGTAAGCACAGATCTTCTTATAAGGAGCATTTCTTATATTTATAAAGAAAGCAAAAAACTGTAGTGCATCCATTCAAATCCACAAACAAACAAACAAACAAACAAAAACACAAGAGAAGTGTCTCAAGTTGCTCCAAAGATTGTCTGCTTATTACTTGAAAAAACAACAACATTGTGTTTCAACCTATATGTACTCTTAAGACTTTTTTCACGATGCCATATAAAATCTTGAAAGGATACCACATAGATGCTCCACATTGCATAAATTCATTGTTCTATTTGTACATTGCTTATTGCCTGAACATAGTCACTTGGAATTGAAACTTTCAAAAACCCACAAAGCTATGCAGTGGTCAAGTCAAGCTATGCAATGTTTCAAATGATATTTTATTTCTTTATGTTGTCCATAAAAATGAAAATTTTTCTTTGGAGTGTCATTGTAGGAAACTAGGAATAGACAATTAGAGTCATGCACAGAGCATTTTAGCTTAAAGCTTGCAAACCTCCCCCCTCTCTTTTCCATGGGATTTTTTTTAAATGGAAAGGAATTTTTTAAAGCACTGTATATTACTTAGAGTAGTTTTACAACTCTAGTAATGATAATAAGAATAGCTCAAACATTCAGATCATTATATGTCCAATAAAACAGCCCAAGTGTCAATGAAAGTCAGGAAAAGGGAAATGTAAAATAATATTCTGGAGGTGGGGGAATACCTAGTTGCCTAATGAAAAGGTCAACAAACTCAGACATCTTTTGGACAGCTTAAAAAAAAAAGATTTCCCATCCACAAATATCCAGACAAATATATTGATCTCCCAGAAGACAGAGAAAAATAAGAAAGAGGGGGAAGGAACCAATACAGAGTAATAATTAAAGGTCAGCTCTTCTTTATCACTTTAAAATGCTAGCAAGTCTTCACCTCTCTTTATCAACTTGTAAGTTTATACATCTACAAAACTATTCAGTGGAGAGTTTATCTGGTGAATGGAATTTACTTTTGAACAAAGAAGCATAGGCTTAGGCTTTTTATTCTGTCAATACTAATTTTTCTGGTGGCAAATACACATTCACTCTCTCAGGCAGGATGAGGTAGTGTGATTTCTCTCTTAAAAAGGTAAAAGTAGTCCCTTGACATGAATGTCTAGTTGTAACTGATTGTTACTAAGCCAAAAAGCCAGCATTGTCCGAAGACTACTCTGGTGGTGATGTGGCCAGCATGACTGCACCAAATGTTGTTACCTTCCCACCAAAGTGGTACCTATTTATCTACTTGCATTTGCATGTTTTTGAACTGCTGGGTTGGCAGAAACTGGGACTAGTGACAGGAGCTCACCCCATCATGTAGCACCGGGGCCTCGGACAGCCAGCCTTATGATCTCCCGATCTTCAGAATTGACATTTTAACCACTAAGCCACCACATCCCTTTTACAAATCTTTCTTACATATTCCAAAATGAAGATGTGTTGAGCCAAATAGGCATGTCCCTGCATTCACATTTTAATATGTATGTATGTATGTGTGTATGTGTATTTCATTTGTCAGTGTTCACATATGAATCAAGTTTCAGTCTAAAGAAATAGTAAAAACATCCATTTTCAAAGCCTGACTATAGATCTGCATACCTTCAGAATAATTAACATTTTCAGAATTGTGGCAGCTATACTAATGCCGTTGTTGCATACCAAATAACAGTTATTAGATGCACCGCAACAATAAGGACCTAATGTAGTCATGGGAATCAGTGCATCTTCACATCTAAAATGTACACTTTTTAAAATTTACATACCAGTTACAGAAAGGCAGTAGATTGGTCAGGACACTTGTTGTACATGTGGGAGCAAAGCTACCATTGGCTCTACTTTAACCATTTGATCCCACTGCTTACAATTTCCCCCCTGCAACCATGTGCAGCCTTCCAAAGAGGACTTCCATTTGTGCATTTGAAGTCAGATTTCTCAGGCTGTTTTATATATATTCTGATATCTAGGTATACATTCTCTGATTCACTTGACAGGTTAAATATCTGAGTGTTCTTAAAATCTATCTGTATTTAGATACATAGCAACATTTTTTAAAAAGAAAAATAGGAGTCCTCATTCCTTTAAAAATTGTAATTCCATTTTGGCAGGTAATGATCAGCCAAGGATTGTATATCAAGTATCATCATTAAATGCCCCTGCCTTGTACTTTGCTGTCTGTCCTGCCCTTTGGTATCTATCCAGATTTAATGGGCTATAGTTTGAGTAATGGGTTTGCCAACGGGGTAAACAAGTAGGTTCCTCTGTAGCTTGATTTCAGCTGGATTTGGTCTTCCCCTTAATAAAAGGTCAGGGGCGCATCATTTATTTTGCCTCCAGAGTGAAGAGAATAAAAGCATTTATTCTGCAACAGCATCCCACATAGCAATTCAGAAGGCAATGCCAGTAAAACCTCTCATGTGTGGGCTGGAGTCTCAGTGTATGTGTGTAAAATCAGGATTCCCTTTTTAGATTTCAGTGAGCTGGCTCAGACACAACTCTCTCAGCAGTGCCCAAAGGACCATTTTAAGGCAGAGAGTAAAGTTCAATATAAAATTACAAATGCACCTGAAATATAAACACTTTTTAAAAAGAGTGAGTTGAATTAAATCAAAATTTGATATTTAACAGCAGCAAATATCAAGTACATCATGGAATTAAGCTTAAACTATTTGAGACAATTGTCCATGGGCTGTATAACTGACACATAGGGAAATAAACATGTTTCTAATACAAGTCCATCATTGTCTAGCACCTCAGGTGGCCATGGAAAATTTTATTTCCGTTTGCTTTGGATAAGAACAAACCTAGCCAAATTAGCCAGTCTCTTCATTCAGTATTTGGGGTGGACAGAACTTAAGATTTTAAACATTTGAATGTGCGAAAAACTAAAACAGATCAATCCATCCCTCCGGGCAGTTTGAACTTTTAAAGGTATGGATATTTGACCATGTTATTGTTAAATTAGGGTTGCCTCTTTTTTTCGTAGAGGCTCTTCGTTTTTAATACATGTAGGGCAGGCAAGGACAGTATCACTCTCTTCCTCTTAGAAACAGCAAGTGTATTTGACTAGTGGAGAATGGGGCAATTTCATTTTGATTTGTTTTTGAGGGATGTATCTTTGTTGGTTTGTTTTTAAGGACTGTGTCTTCATCTTCAGGCTGGAAGGAACCTGAGGTTTAAAAATATGAATGTTGAGAAAGCAAAGCTGACAGGTTGGGCAATCCCTATCCAGGAGCTTTCAAGAAAAACCTGTGTGTGTGTGTAAGAGAGAGAGAGAGAGAGAGAGAGAGAGAGAGAGGAAACAAGGGTAAGATGAGAAAGTTGATGGGCCCCAATGGGTCCTTCCTGATTGCTTTGCCTGCAAAGCAGGTACACAACCTGCAACTCATGCAGTCATGGCAATATTGTCTTGTGAATGTTTCCCATAAGGTTTGCTGCTGCTGCTGCTACTTCAGCTATTGTTGTTGTTGTTGTTGTGCCTTCAAGTCATTTCCAACCCATGTTTTTTTTTTCTTGACAAGTATCTTCAGAGGCAAGTTTCTTCTTGCCATCCTCTGAGGCTGAGAGTAGAGTTGCCTACAGTCACCCAGTTTGAGGAGCCACATAGTGACCAACAAATACTAGCTGCAGATCAGAACAGCTGTTACAAGTTTCAGAAAGGAGAAACTTCTGCCCTGCAAAAGTTCTTCTAATAAATACTGCACTAAAAATCAACTTGATATTGATATATCTGCAGGACAGAGGTACTTATGAAATGGAACTTAGATATGATATAAAAGAAGGCTGTCTCATTTTAACAATCTAGACAGAATTTCTCACCCAGATTCCCTGAAACCCTTGTGTTTGCTAGGCGGTCCCTGAGAGATCATGATTGAAAATAATAATAATAAACATATTTTGGTGTGATTTTTAAAAACATTTAAATATAATATTTTTTAATGTAAGGCTTCCCTGATACTGGAAAATTATTTCAAAATTTTCTCCAGGTAAAAAGGTTGAGAAAGGCTAAACTAAACAAAAGTTACAATGCAGTGTTGAAGCCTTCATGAGCTGTTGCCCAGCCTTCATGCTTTCCCACATCAACAACAGGAATGTAGGATAGCTAATAATATAATAAGCTAATAATCCAGTATCCTCAGTCAATTGGTTTACAAATAGGGAAAACAAAAACTTTATGGCAACCCCATTGTAGGGTTTCATTGCCAAGATTTGATCAGAGGAGGGGCCCGAATAGAGAGGCCAAAATAAAGCTGCTTCAGGTCACTTTGGAGGTATGCTGTTTAAATGCTGCATGCATCCTAAGAGGCTGGAAGCCATGGCAAAGCCATGCTTCAGTCCTAAGGACTAGAGTGCAGCTTTGGTGCAGCTTCTGGCCTCTTAAGATGTGTGCGTCATTTAAATAGCATACCTCCAAAGTGACCCAAAGGAACTTTATTTTGGCCTGTCTATTCAGGCTTGAGGTTTGCCATTGCCTTCTCCTAAGGCTGAGAGTGTTTGACTTGCCCAAAGTCACCCACTGCATTTCTATGGCTGAACAAAGATTTGAACCCTGGTCTCCAGAGTCGCAGTCCACCACTCAAACCTCCACATCACACTGGCTTTCAATAATGATAATTTATTTATATCCCACTTTCCCTGCAAAATACAGCCAGCTCTCTTTATCCACAGATTTTTTAATCCATGGATTAAAGCATGCACGACTTGAAAATATTTTCAAAAAAGTATAAATTCCAAATAGTAAACCTTGATTTTCTATTTTGTATAAGGGACACCATTTTACTCTGCCATTATATTTAATAGGACTTGAGCATCCAGAGATTTTGTTATCCACAAGGGATACTGGAACCAGACCCCAGGGGATAACAAGGTTCTACTGTACACTTATGCTCCATGATCTGCAATGGATTCCAATTTGGTCCAATCAAACCTCAGAGCTTTAAATGGCCTGAGACCAGTTTTGTTTTTTAGCAGACTGTCCCCTTCCATATACCTGGCTTGACCTTAAAATCATAATCAGAGTGTATGGGTATCCCCAGCAGAGGGCTTAGTCAGCAAAGGCACCTGGACTGGGGAATTACCTTCTTAGACTGCATCCACATTGCAGAAACAATCCATTTTGGCACCACTTCAACTGCCCTGGCTCCATGCTATGGAATTCAACAAACTACACTTCCCAGAATCCCATAGCATGGAGCCATGGCAGTTAAAGTGGTGTCAATGTAGAATATTTCTGCACTGTGGATGCAGCCCTTGAGAGGCTCATTTGCTCCCTGTATTATGTGGGGTCATTTTGTTTTTGTCTTTGCTGGCCAGTAAGGCATGTTTATTTTTCCAGGCTTTTCAGTCCACACAAACACATTTTAGAGGTTTTTTCCCCAACTTTTCATGTTGCCTCATTTTTACTTTACTTTTATTCACCTGCTGTTTTAAATTCCTTTTAGCTTTTTACCTCATCTTTTTAACATTTCATGCTTTCAAACATGGATATCCGAAGTTCCCAGTGAGTTGCAGCTTTTAAGTAGAATGGAAAGGAAATAAATAACATAAATAAGGTAACCTTACCCTGACTACTAGCTAATCACTTTTTTCACCTGTTAATGTTGCATAGGATGTTGGCCTCTGTCTAGTAGGGTTATTGACTTAGCTTCAGGTGAAATGGATTTCCTTGTGCTTGCTGAGTCAGCAGAAGTCTTTGGCACCATTCCCCTGCTGTACTCTGCCTTCCAAACCTGACAGGAGTTTGGGTGAATGAAAGATCTGTCTTTCTTTCCAAGTGGAAATGGGACTGATATCTGAATGCAGAAGGAAATAAGAAATCTCCCTGCATCTTGTGTCCTATCACAAGGACTGAAATTGTGCATAATTTCTGTTCCTTGTCACAAAAATGCCATCATGCAATTACTGAAAGGTTTGATCTCTGTTGCATTCCTGTTGTAAGAATACACAGGGGACTAAAGGTTCAGATCGGTAATTTATGACACATAGAACTTTGTTTGGGGATGCCTGCCCATTCCTTTTCTTCAACTGACCTGCCCCAACTGATCACCTTTCTACAACATGTTGCAACCAAATGTCTAGTAATAGTCCAGAATTAGAATTGAATGTTGCCCCATGAGACACTTATGCAACATGAATCCATGTTTTACATGTCCTGAAATCTACTATCATTATGCAGAGACAAAATAATGAAAAATGTTTTTTGTGGTAAAGTAAAATGAAACCACTAAGATCTAGGGCTCTAATTAGCTTTCCAGTTCATATGAGATCATACTAAAAAGTGATTTTAAAAGATGTGTGTGATTCACAACCTAACAACAACACTGGAGCAGGGCTAATATCAAAACACAGTGGAAAATTGGGATAAATGGGTTAGAAAATCAGTAATCCACTGACAGGGAAAAGAAAGCCTCTTTCCTTCAAAGTATTCTGCTTTAGAAATGTATGCAAAAGGTGTCTGATTTTTTTTTCTGCCTTATTTATGGACCGTGAAAGAGGGGAGGGTGGATCAGGGTTGCCAGGTCAGCAATGTTCTATTTCCTGAAATTTCAGGATCAAATAGTAAGATATGAGGGAGATCCTTGTAATGTCACTGAGGTGAGGCTGACAAGCAGGTTGCAATTGCTTTCTAGCTAGGTCAGCTGAATGTAAAAATGGACACAAGGATATTCTGGTTAAACAGGACCAGCATCTGAAGTAACTCAGCTAACCAGGTAATGTGGCACTCCAGGGTAGATGTCAAAATATATCTAGCAGTGTAGAGATTTCTGAGATTCATGTTTGGGCTCATGTGCCACACAGTGAGCCTTCCCTGAAGATCACATGCCATATAGACAGAGAGGGGTGCTCCCCCTTTTTTTTTTAGCCCCAGACTATGCATCTTTGATGCTAGGGAATGTGTATCCAAAAAGTCATAGTACTTCACTTCCTTCCTTACTTAGAACAAGGAAGTAGGCTTAAGTCTATGAAAGCTAATGCAACCAGCTTATTTCTTTCAGTTAGTCTCATAGGTGCTACAAGATTCCTTTGCATACTGATTTTCCAGACTAGCATGGATATGTCTTTTAATTCTTCCACCTTGGAATGACATGATGATCTTAAATGCATCACCCACTGGCTCTCTCCTCAGTCTTTTCCCCTTGGTATTGGCTTTTGAGTGGTGCTAATGTGCATACAAGCACAATCCAAAATTACTTTTATGTTGAGCCAATGAATCATGTTAGTGCCAGATAGGAATGCATAAAAATCTGACTTTAAAGGGACCTCACATATCAAAATTAGATGTTATTTTCCTCCTGCAATCATTCTCACTGACTGGAGACATGGAGAAGCATGTCTTGTTATCTGGAAATCCTAGCTAAGGGAACTGGTTCACTTATTTGCTCAAGATGATGGGGAGGGTGTGTCCACCATTAGCTGCATAATGGCTTCTTTTTGTTCCACTGAGGATTTATGTTTACATCTTGCTGTTGCAAGTGGCTGCTGAAGCAACAGTAACCAGCAGCTGCATGTTCATTCTTTGCATCCCCACCATGTCCACTGAAGGTCTAGTGATAGGTCTGTGGATTTATATCTATGTTGGATGTGGGAGGGTGTCCCTAGGGAATTTCATTTCATTATGAAATAAATTTTTAAAAGAGGATGCTAAAAAAAGCCTACATGATATTATTTCTAACTGAAGAAATGAGGAAATTCACTAACTATCAGTTTTACAGTGGGTCTTTGGTATCCACTGGGGTTTGGTTCCAGAACCACCTGTGGGTACCAAAATCTGTGGATGCTCAAGTCCCATTAAATATAATGGCATAGTAAAATGGTGCCCCTTATATAAAAGGGCAAAATCAAGATTTGCCTATGGGATTTTGTATATTTTTAAAGTATTTTCAAGCCATGAATGCTTGAATCCATGGATAAAAAATCTGTTGATAAGGAGGGCTGACTATACTACACCATGGATATGCTTTTGGGTTGGTCAGATTAAAGTAGCCACTATTTTCTCCCTCTTTATATTATTCTTCATAGAAGAATCATAGAATCAGAGAGAGAGAAATAGACACAGCAAGATAGTGAAAGAGAGAGATGTGGGAGGGAAGGTGAGTGCTATTTTCTATTTCTTCCATTTTTTATTTCAGTCTTCAGCTTGGAAAGACAGGGGAGGGAGATCTAGTGTCTTCAGCAAAATTACAAAACCCAGGATTTCACAGGATGTTTCCATGACAGTTAAATTGGTAACAAATACTATAACTGTATACAATGCCCCCCACACATTCACTAGGGCTAGGGATGCAGGACCCCCATGAAAGTGAAAAAACAACAACAACCCAACAACACAAAACCCCCACAGTTTTTTTTTACCTGAAAGAATGCCATTCTAGAAATCTCCAGGTCCTCCAATACAACTCCATATCTAACATCTGGCAGAGGCTTACCACAGAATTGCACTGGAGGACCTACCATATATACTCAACTGTAAGTCAAGAAATTGACCCTAAAATCTTGGGTTGACTTATATACAGGTCAGTAAACTAATACTGGTTAGAAAGGTCCTGAAACAAACCCACCTGTGATGGTTGACTCTTCCTGCCTAGATTTTGTGCATGTGCATATGTGAGAGGAAGAGTTTCCCAATCTGATTTGAAAGCCTTCTCTTCCCATCAAAGAAACACCCCATTTAACTCCACTGCTGTTTCTCTCCAATCCAATTTTCAAACCTCTCCTCCAGCACCTGGGAAGTGGTGTCAGGTGGCTGAGAGAGGTTCAGAGATGAAAAAGGAGGGACAGAAGTGGTGTTTCCCCTTTCCATCCTTTGTTATAGCCTCCTAAGATTTACCCTTGACTTATCCACAGGTCATATCAAAAGCCATGATTTTTACCCTGTAATCTTCCCTCGACTTATACATGAGGTCAACTTGGACATGATATGGTACAAATGTCTAGATAAGTATTTAGTTTAGGAAACTCCAATGTGACTCTATGGTCAACTTCCAGAAGAATGATGCTGGAGGACCTAGAGATTCCTAGAGATAATATATTAATCAAATCCGCAAAAGTCAAATCCCAAATGTGGAGGACCAACTGTAGCATAAAAAGGCATTTTGTAGAGAAAGGTGATACAATTCCAAAACCATTACTAGAGCAACACATTTGGTCTCTCTGAATGAACCCTTAAATTGTTATACATTATTTATTCAGTTCTGGCTTGTTTGAACTAATAATAGTTTAAACTAACCAGATTTTCCCAAGTTAGCATATAACAAAAAGCAAAAAACAAAACTCCAGTTATTTTAAGTGCGGAAACAAAGGTTCTGATTCATTTGTTGATAGTGGAAAGCCTGTGAGCACATTTACATAGTGATAAGCTATACTTTAATGTTCCACTCAAAAAGGTCCATTGATAAATGTTTCTCTTTGTTTCATTCTCTTTGGAATGAAATATTCACAGTTTTTAAAAGCCATAACCTTGGTGGATTGCTTCAATAATTATTATTCTAATTCAGTAGAGGGAAAAGCTCTGAAACTAAACAAAACTGCTTAATATTAAGCTTCAGGGACTGATTGAGAAACAACTGTTGGAATCATTCATCACTTAACATTTCCAATAGCAAGCCATTAGGCATTTCTGCCTTAGACCCTTTATCTTCATTGTTACCAGATGTTGATTGAAGGGGATATGTCCCCACATTCTAATTAAACCATTTTTAACCTCATGCTCTGTAGGTACAAAAGCCCCGAAAGCAAAATGATTACAGACTAATGTGGAGTGCTAATCGATAAACTGCTATTCATTTATCCTGTCTATGCATTTTTTTTTATAATTCAAATGAAATGCTCATTACAGCAAACAAAATATCCAGTATGCCATACTGCCAAGGTACAAGGACTACAGCACTTAACTGTTCCTGTCATTTAGGAGAAAGATGAGTCAAGGTAATTTTCATATAAAGTTCGTGATAGTTAAGACATCAGTTTGATATTCAATTATTTTAGTGAAATATTATTTATTACATTAAAATGTTAGGAATGGAAAGATATTCTCAATTGTCTGTTTGTCAGTTTTCTCCCTATATTTGAATGACCCAAAGTCTTCAGGGGAATGATTCTACAGAGAAAAAACACATTTTGTGTGTGTGTGTGCAAAACAGTGTTTTGCACATAAAATGTGTGTCCTGCAGGGGAAACTGTGATTTCTGTGCAGTGTTCCACCCAAAGGTATGTCTCCACAGAATATTTTCCCTAGAACATTTTGTTCATCCATGCTTATAAGGATGAAATAGTAGTGGATTTATATGCCTATTTTTTAAAAATTGTTTAAAGAGAAAAAACCCACAAATGTAACCTTGCCATCCTTTCCCTGTCAGTATATAATAATAATAATAATAATAATAATAATAATAATAATAATAATAATAATAATAATAGTAGTAGTAGTAGGATTTATTTATATACCGCCCAATCACTGGGAATATAAGAGAAGGCATAATATAAAAAATAAATTCTCCAAATAATGAAGAAAATAATTTGGAATAAAATTCAGATAGAATAAATGTTTTTAAATTGTATACTACTTGCAAATCATATTAATTCAGCAGGACCTAGATTAACCTAATTTCCATTAGATTAAACCCACTGGGAGGAAAAACAAATTTTAGGTGTACTGAGATCTGCTATAAAAATGTAAATTTAGCAAAGTGGAAATAGAGGCAAAGGGGATTAGTCTTTACTTCCTTACAGAAGTCAAATAGTGTTAATATTAAGATTTTCTTAATGGGTGTTAGTAGTTGCATTGAGAAAAAATGGAATGTCATGGAATGAAACGGAATGTCTTTTAAAAAGGGACTTTGAGATAAAGGCTAGAAAGAATGTGTATTATTCCTGCTATTTTTAATCTAAATGCCCATGTAAGGACCAGGACATTATACACCTTGACTTGCATGTATCTATGAACACATTAACAATGCTTTAATACTGCAATTTTCACTGAGTTTAACGGGGCTTCCTCGCAGATAAGGGAAGAAGCATTGCTACTACAGTTACAGTAACAGTTCTGATTTGGTGAGCTGAACACAGGAAACAGAAACATATGTTATGAAAGTTCAAGTACACCCAGCAGACTTATGAGTGTATATAGATCTGAAAATATGTTTAAAATATGTTCAAGATGTTATGAATCATATTAGTGCTTCTTTCTACACAGCATTTTAAAGGTTCATTATGGGTTAGTAAAAAGAGAGAGAGGTTCAGGAAATCAGACATAAAATAGAGTGGAAATCCTTGGTAAACCGAACACCTGAAATGCTGAGGAGAGAACTAACAACTGACAACTGACTCTGCTTTGGAATTTCACCTCATCTCCTCACCCATACTTGCTTCTTCAAATCTGGTTTTTGCAAGATAACTTTGCAAACTAGTATTGTTGAAAGATCAAGTCAAGTAATCTTTGGAAGCAAAGACTGTAATTGCTGCAAAATGATTTGGGCAATAATAGTTCTTACTGACAAAAAACCTAAGCATGGCTCTAATTCCAAAATTCTTATCTGATTTATTGGTGCCTTTACCCTCACTGTCATCTCTTACTATAGTGCGGCCCATGAATATGCACAAGAGGGGAAAAGAAAGTGAGAAGAAAAGTGTCAGATTTTAAGTGGACCATAACATAATATCAGTGCAAGCACAGTACAAATTTGTTGTTGTGTGCTTTCATATTGTTTTCAACTCATGACAATCCTAAAGTGAACATATCACAGAGTTTTCTTGGCAAGATTTGTTCAAAGGAGGTTTGCCATTGCCTTCCTCTGAGGCAGAGAGCATATGACTTGCTCAAGATCACAGAGAAGGTTTCATGGCTGAGCTGGGAACTGAATCTCCCTTTGATTGGCTAGATTGTTTTCTAGTCAGAATAGAATATTTATCCTGTATTTTGAGAGGAAACAGACAATGCTTTTCTCCTTCAATTACTGCCTTACTATGCTCTTTATTTTGGCCTGTGAATCTGATAGCAGTCACTCACAGGGGCCTCCTGTGGCCTTTTCATAGATCTGTAACTTTTTGGCAAAAATTGGTAATCTGATGAGAATAACACTGGAAGTGCCTATATATGACCATATATTACCGTTCTTGTTGTTGTTTTCTGTATTTCACTAGGAATCTACATGTTCACTTTCTGTGGTTTCCCTCTCCCCATTAATGTCCTTAATAAACTTGTAAGGCGTGTTTGCTGAGAGTTGGTGCAGACACAAATTCACATGGTTAATTTCCAAGATGAAGTGGAGACTTGAACTTGAGTCTCCTTGTTCCATGTCCAAAATTTAAATTTTTGTTATCTGAAATCAGTTATAATTGCAAAAAATCCTATGCAACCTGAAATGCAGTAGATGAAAAAAAATGCAACAATCCATGTTGCAATCACAGTAGAATAATTTTCACAGTTAAACTAATTGTCATAATAGGCAAATTAGATGTCCAGATTTGAGGAAGTGGAATAACTCAGCCCTAGGATAAAACCTATTGATCTGTCATTTCCCTCATGTCATAATCCAGACTTTGAAAGAAATCCCCACCTACCAAACAGTGGCGTTATTAAGTTTGGCATCACCCAGTGCAATAACTCATGGTGTCACCCTCCTTGACCTTCTCCTATACCACACCTTAATAAATTTTTTTGTACTAACGTTACTCACAAATCCTAATTCCCATATATCACTGAATATAATGGCAATAGTGGTGACATAAACAAGTAGCAAAATTAAAATTGTACCTTTATAGCAATAGTAAGTACATTTCTATACTGCTTATCAGTGCACTTAAGCACTACCTAAGCAGTTTACAATGTTTAAATTAATTGCCCCCAACAAGCTGGGTACTCATTTTAGCAACTTATGGAAGAATGCAAGACTGAATGGACCCTGGGGCCCTGCCCGGGATTGAACTCACAACCATTGGCTGTGAATGGCTGCAGTACCAGCATTCAACCATTGCACCACCAAGGCTACCTTTAAATTATGATATCATATGCATGAAATGAAATTTATTATTACGGTCAATAGTATCATATGCAGAACCTAAATGTATTTACATGTTCATAGTTTTATGTGGTTCAAATACAAATTTGATAAGATGTTAAGAATAAATATTTTTAAAAAATAATAATATATTTTTTAAAAATATATTTTAAATTAAAAAATTATTTTTTAAAAAAATACAGGGGCCTCTCCTTTCTCTTCTCACTAAGGCTCACACCACTCAAACCTTCTCTTCAGTGTTTTCAAGGGACACAGGTGAATGCCAGAACCCATTGTTTGGGGAGCAGTGGTGCCACCCCATGTTTGTCACCTGTTACACACCTGCACCCCCCTTGTGACACCCCTGCTACCAAGCAGGAAACATATTGTCTCTTGTTTTATCAAGCAAATCACAAATTTCTCATTGTTCCAATGATATCTAGGCCTTATCCCTAATATCACTAGGACTCCAAATAGGACCTGAGAAGCAAAAGAGCACTTCGTTCCTTGTCCTGTGGCAATCTTATGGTATATAGGCGGGATACAGACGAGCAGGGGAAGATGTCTTGGAGGTGTATTCTGCGGAATACGGAGCCTCCAGACCGCCCGCCCCGGGGGCATGGCTAAGGTGTATGGGGCTTCCACATGGGGGGCAGTGAAGACGCCTCACCTGGGGCCGTTTCTGACCCGCAGTTTCCATACCGCCGCCTCGCAGGACGCTGCAAAGAGAGAGGCAGCTTCCTCACGGGCGGCCAAAAATGGGGCTTTTTTTTCTTTTGCCGGCTGGCGGATACGCAGCTGCGCAGCTGCGGCGCTCAGCACAGGCGGCAGAAAGCCTATGTGCACATTTAAAGCGCCCAAGCCTCTTTAAACTTTTCCCCCCGCCCTGCCCAAGAACAATGGTGGTCTCCTGCCAGCTGGTGATCAGCTGGTGTTGGCATCCTTGTCCGCTTGCACGTAGCCAGTGTCACCAGCATCATGGATGCCTCCTCTCCTTTGGTCCCCACGCTCTTGCTGAATCTGCAATGCACAGCCACAGCTGTCGCCGCTGCCACCGCTGTCCCCCTGCCATCTCCCATCACCTCCCTTGTACATATGTAAATATTTATAGTTTTAGCGGTTTTTTATTGTTAGGTGAAAATGGCGCAGGAATGTGTGTAGGGGTTCACTTTAAATTCCAAACTTTCCACAATTCTAGCAGCGCATGCGTACATGTTGCTCTAGGGTTAGGGTTAGGGTTACGAGTCTTAAAATGTGCTGCAGCTGTGCTGCAGCTTCCACACCTGCATGGCATCTGACGCTGCAATTAAAGCCTGACTGCAAACTGCGCATTTTCCAGGACCCCGACTCATTATGCGACGCAGCAGACACGGAGCTTTTAAATAGGCAACTTAAATTAGCGGCGTAGCAATTCTGGCGTACCGGTGCAGCAGCTTATAGATGGACATGCGCAGCTGCGCACTATATAGAAAAGAAGCGGGGAAAAGCGGCACTTATTTAATGCCGCTTCTTCCCGCTTGGGGCGTGCGGGCAGCGTTTTCATGGCGGCATTCAGGTAAGGGCCGTCTGAAGGCTATACCTTCATGACGTCATGAACACACCCCTTTTTGCCCGTCTGTATCCTGCCATAGAAAACTTTAATATCACTTCTTCATCCTTCTTCTAATTTTCCTATTTTTTTCTATTTGAAGACTCATTAGAAAGATTTCCTGTTCCAATGTTTCATATATATACTCTGTGTGTGTGTGTGTGTGTGTGTGTGTGTGTGTGTGTGTGTGTAATTTGTTGCTCTTAATCCTTTTTTCCTTTTTTATTTCCACCAAATTTTTTTTTGGGGGGGGGGTTCTTGTGACAAGAACTGTGAGTATGCAGCATTCACACGAGGTTGTTTTTTAGGAGTACCTTCTGGGACTATAATCCCCAGAATCCCTGGCCAGCATAGCAATACTAATGGGGGATTTGGAGAGTTGTAATCTAAGAAATGACTGTTCCCAAGCTCTAGAATGTTTTCATGCTTTCTGTTCATGACTGCAGATAGTGGGAAGTCCTCTGGTATAATCTTATGGAAGCCGATCATCTCACTGGCATGAATGCAGAATAATCTAAAACAAGTTATAGTTGCATAAAATTATTCCCTGTACTCAGCCTCCTCCAGTGCCTAACATATTATGTCTGTGGGGTTAGGGGTAGTCAAGAGCCCTCTTAATTTAGCTTTTCTTTCTTGCAAATGCCCACTTCTCTTAAAAGCACCACATATTGATGAGCTCATTGAACACTTAGAGGGTTAAAGTGATATTGAAAAAGAGGTCCAGTCTTTCACAGCAGAAGAAGAAATGCACAAGGACCTTTTGGCTTTCTTTATTATTTTTTAAACACTGTCAATATATCTGCTCAAAGCCTGAAACTCTGTAGCTGTGTTCACTCTTACTGAAGTCAATATGTTAGTGTTTCTCTTGTGCTAATATTACTTTTATGGTCCTTGTTTTTCTATTTTTTTAGAGTCCTCTAAAGTTGTTTCAAGTGGAGGACTAAAGGTACCATTGATCCATCTACTGCCATGTGATGCATCTGAATTGCAGGAATAATGCAGTTTGATGCCACTCTAACTGACATAGCTCCATCCTGTGGAATCCTGGGATTTCTAGTTTGCTGTGACACCAAAGCTCTCTGATAGAGAAGGCTAAATATCTCACAAAACTACAAATCCCAGGCTATATAAACTCTATTAAAATTATAAAAACAACAGCTATAAATCCCAGAATTCTATAGCATTGAACATGGTGTAGTGGTTTGAGTACTGGACAATGAATGTTGGGCTTTGTAGATCAGGGAAGAAATTCTTATTAGTCAATAGCTCATTAACCATTTTTGAAGTATTACACATAGTGTACTGATTTGAGCGTTGGACTATAAAGATTTTCAGACCAGCGCTTAAGCACTGGTAAAACACTGTTAAATCGTTTAGGAAGTGTGTGTGTATGAAAGCCTAAGAGAATAGCAATGGTAAACCCCCTCTGCAGAAACTTGCCAAGGAAGCCCTATGGTCTTAGGGTCATCATAAGTCAAAAATGACTTTGAGACACACAACAATAACATCTTTATATGCATTATTATGGGGTTCAGATTGTTCAGAGCTCAGAATGTTACGAACATTAATACTTTATTTATAACATTGCTTTCAGTTAACCTGTCTTTATCCAACAACAGAAACCTACAAGTTGTTCTAGGAGCAAAACCATTCTTAATGTTGTTTCTCATCCACACAAACTGATAGAGTTGGTAAATTTTCTGACAGTCCTCTAAATTGGCATGCCATTGCATATCTATCATTAAACTGTTACTGTGTCAGCCTTTTTCCCAGCCAAGTGAGCAATGGATTTGGAATTTCAACAGAACTTTTCAGGAAGAGCAGCATGCCTAATTCCCATGACTCAGTTGGCAGAAATTTAATAGTCTTTGGTTTGCCTGTCATACAGTTACCATTAAAGTATTTGCCATTTTTATCTTTCAGTACTTAGAACCTATTTTTAAAAGAATTGTTTCTAAATTCTTTAACTTATCAAACAGAAGCCATTGGCTGTTTTTGATCCCAAGTAAAAGAAGACATCCAGATTTCAGAAAGCTATTCATGTCTGTTTAAAAACAGTGTAATCCCAATGCAGACATTTCAGAGCCTTTACAGCAATATTAGGTTAACATTAATTTGTTTTCGCTGCTGCTGTTATGTGCCTTCAATGTCCACTCCAACTTATGAGGACCCTGTCCTAGGGTTTTCCTGGCAAGATTTATTTGAAGCATGTTTGCCACTGCTTTCCTCCAACACTGACAGAATTTGTCTTGCCCAAGGTCATCCACTGGATTTCCATTATGTGGGTATTCTTTTTGAGGCTGTATAAGAAAGTCAAATAAAAGATCAACAAAAGGCAGTTATTGCAGAAAGGAAATCAGAATGAATACGCCCTTTGGAATACGCTGCCCACTGAGCTCCGCTCGTCCACCACCCTGGCCCAATTCAGGAAGGACCTGAAAACCTTCCTGTTCCAACAGGCATTCCCCGACTAAAATCCTGTGGGCCTCCCTCCTCTTTCGTGGCCAAGAGGTTGGGCTAATGGGGCATTTTAGCCTGTTTTTTTATTGTAATTGGTTGTTTGATTTGTATTGTATTTATTCTGTTTTTAACTATTTGCTGTAAGCCGCCCTGATCTTGGGAAGGAGCGGGGTACAAATAAAAACTTTATTATTATTTATTAAATGTAGAAGGTTGATGCAAGTGAAAGAAGGTATGAGAAGGTGTGATGAGGGCATGTGGGGGGTTGGAAAATGGAATGGCAGATAGTGGGGCTCAGTAGGATAAGGATTAGAGAAGGAGAAGTTGACTGATGAAAGGAAAGGAAAGGGTTATGTGAGGGAAAGATGGAGAAGTGAATGGATGAATGAAAAAGGGGTCAAAGTATGAAGTGAGTGGTTTTATTAAAATACAAAGGAGAGTTTAAACAAAAGTAGCAGTAGAAAGTATGAATAGGGAAGAGATATAAGCATAAGGAGAAAGAAAAAGATAAGTATAGAAAGATGTGTGGCTTTCCACACATCTTTCTCTACTTACCTTTTTCTTCTCTTTATGATAGATAATTATTATGCTGTAATAAATTGTATGCTGAGTTAGGGTGTACTGTGTTATAACATGTTGTATTGTTTTGTATTATGTTGTATGTGTTGGTGTTTGTATGTGTCTTTTTTTTAATCAATAATTTTTTATTTTTTTATAAAAAACCCTCAATCTCTTAGAGTTCTGGCCCAACACTCAAACTGCTATGCCACACTGGCTCCTTATTAAAATTAATTTCCAGAAAATATGCCAAGCAATTATGTTATTTGTAAAGCTGGAGAAAACACTTACAAGAATCTAGTTTTAGATCTTGCAGAGTCAACATTTGTGTAAATAACACTGATTCAATGAGTCTATATTAGATGCTACCGCAATAGGATTCAGGCAATTGAATCTTGTGCAGTAAATTAATAAATAAATAGTTGTATCTTGTGGGAAAATATTGTGAGGTTTCTGTTTTGTTTGTGTTTTCTGGTTAATTGTCCTCAAGTCTACCCCAGTTCATGGCAACCCTGGTTTTTTTAAATATAATTTATAAAACTCACAAAATTTGGGGAGTGGGGAAGTCCCATGTGAAAAATCATGAAGAAATGTCCATGAAGGGACTTGACAGACTGCCCACAAGGGGGCCCCTGCAGCCACCCCTTTTGGTGCCAAATCAGAGCTGTGGCAACTACATGCTGTGGCCCCAATCTTTGCCTTCCGTGGTGCAACACGAAGCACAAAAACTGCTCCTTTTTGAACCCCTGAAAGGGCGCCATAACTGCCAGTGCTTGGCTTTTCCACACTCCTTTGCGGCTGCATCATGTAGACGCAGTGCCAGAGTGCCATGATGCTGCACACTGTGTGGAGCAGCGTGTGGCATTGTGCTGGCCTGCGGCTGGAGTTGGGCATGCATTATGTGGACGCCTCGCCCCTCCACCCCCAGGCCAGCCTTAATGGCCAATCTGTGAAGCCCCGAAGTATCAATATTATCCGTGAAGAAACGTTGCCAAATTTTTCATTCTGCATCCCTACTACTTTCTATTATTTTTATTTTTATTCACCATCTGTTATTCTTTTTTGCTGGATGTAGACTTGGACTTAGTTATTCATATACTGGTCTCACTCAGACTGGAGTACATCAGTCTTCTTTGTATGTGACTGTGCAGTTGCCCTTAAAGACAGGTCAGAGGGTTCTGCTGATTCACCGTATAGCTGTAAAGATGCTGATAGCTGCAAAATCTTTTAAAAATGGTTTTAACAGTACAATTTCTGAAACTATCATCAGTAACACTGATACTTTTTAGATGTTCTGTGGGAATTTAAAGGGTTATGCTTTTCTGTTGTATTATTTTAAAGTTATGTGTTTTTATAAATCACCTTTGCTTTCAACTCTGGGAGTCGCACTCCAAAAAAGACCAGTTCATCTTAAAACCAGCATTACAACTAGACCTTACAACAGCTAACAACCTCCCACTCAAAAAGAAAGAAAGAAAGAAAGAGGTTCCTAAAAGCTTCTCCATCAGAAGTTCCTATTTTTGCCATTTCTGTCCCATTGTTTGGCTCAACATCACAGCTTATGCTGCATAAAACATCAACATTCTACTAAAAATTAGCTAAATTATCATCAATATTACATTTTTTTTAAAAAAAAGTCTAGAATAGTGCTAAAATAACCTCAGGCTTCAGAAATCAGCAACATTCTTAAATAAACGGTTATCCAATGGATTTCCATGGGTGGGAACTGAACTCTGTTCTCCAGAATTGTAGTCAAACCAGCACAGCAACTGAAATAGTAATATGTATGAGGCCATACTCCCCCACAGTGCTGATGGGTTTTTCTGTCACTGAGAGATGCAGTTTTAATTTCTTAATTTAATTTCCTGAATTTAATTTATTAAATTTTCTAAATGTCCAAACCTCATACTACAATGGTGGCCTGGTTAAAAAAACAAAACAAAAGAAAACAAAACAAAAAACCCACCTTCCATTACTTGCTCCCTTACTGGATGAGACAAGACCAGAGTCAATGGGATTTTACTGGGAAGATGGGGCCAAGGTAGTTGCCATAGTGTGTTGCATGAAGATGCCAGGCAGCGAAAATGCATACCTGGATATTAAGTAACATATAGACAGCAAGGCTTCTCATTGGAGGGAATTCCATGATAAGAGGTGACCATGGGGAAGCACATGCATGGCACCTTAACCCAGCTATTAACTAAAGAAGGAACTGGGACCAACATTTCTCTTCCATTTATTTTGGTGCACGAGGATGTGTTTTCCCTTTACTAGTAGGAGCAGTTCTTTCTCTCCTTTTGAAAATAATAAGAACATTTTTACAGATGGAACTCGAACAAGCACATGCATAGTTTTACAACAAATAGCAGTCATATACATCATGCCTACTTTGCAAAGGGTATGGAGAAATCAACTTGTCCTTAAGACAATTGACATGAGAGACATGCAGGCCAAACTGTGTAGCAGTCAAGAAAGAAGTTTTGTTGTTGTATGCCTTCAAGTTGTTTCCAATTGATGGTGACCCTAAGGTGAACCTATCATGGGAGTTTATGGGTCTGAGAGTGTGTGACTTGCCCATGGTCACCCAGTGGATTTCCATGGCTGGGAATAGAACCCTGATCTTCAGAAGTGTAGTCAAACCACCATGTCATGCTGGCTCTCGAAGAAAGAAGCTACACATTATAATTGTTAAGAGGTGGGCAAGAGACAAGAAAGAAATGGACTGGTTAACAATCAATAGAAATGGCTTGTCTCAGGAAAAGAACTTTACAAATGTTTATCAATGCTAGCTTGGATCAAAGCAATTTGACTTCTAAAAGGGATGGCTGGTCCAGGTATGAGAGTCTTTTCTTGAACAAAGAGTAAAAATGGTAATGAAAAGAAGAATAAATGATAATCTCCATGAGTGAAACTGGTCAAAGTATTAGTGAAACTAATACAGTTCAGTTTTTAAAGCATCTTTGAAAAGGTTAAAATGTGTACCCTCTAAAAATGCTGTGGTTTGGTTTAAAGCAAATACTAAATTTGGAAGACCTTTAGGAATTTTAGGTGCATATGTCATTAAAAGCATCACTTGGGGTATATTTTATCAGTTCACTGGCTGACTTATAAATTTAATTAAAATATATAACATGAATAATTTAGCGGAGACCCAGAGGATGATCTTAAATCTTCCTTAACCTTTTGGGGTTTTGTGTTAAAAACAGGTCTGTCTGGCAAACAAGACCACATATACTGATGACCACCACATCATAGGGGGCATACCTCTCTTATTAAAAATAAAATCAATAGTCATATCATATTTTGGAATGGCACACCTCTATAGGTGCTTAGTGTAATAATTATTCATGCCTCATGAGAGATTATTGTGTAAACATCTTAGGAGGGTAAACACTGCATTCAAAGTTGTCCAAGTACAGAATTTTAATTAAGTTGTAAGGAAAAAAACTAAGGGGCTTCTGTGGATCAAGATATTTAAAATGCCAAGCAAGAGAGAAAGAGTTCTTTTTTCCTCCTGACTTTTCATATTGTCCTTTCACGTATTATAACACAACTGTGGCTAGAATATAACATGACACCAGGCATTGGTAGTATGAAAGGGGTCTTTGAACCTGCTTCTTTTTATCCCGCTCTATTCTTAACAGGGTGTCTCTGCTCTAATTCCTTTACCGTTCCAAAGAGAATTTGCTTCAAGGCCCATAATTGCACAAGGGAACTGAAGCCTCATCAAAATGTAAAACATTCCCTCTCCTAAGCCAATTTGTATTATCTGGAGTAGTAGCAAACTGATATACCAAGAAGAAATAATTAAAAATGCCTTTTTCAAATGGAGCTTTTTTGCTGAAAACAGAATAAATTTCAATTTATGGCTGTTATGTAAAAACAGCAACAACAACATGGTAGTGTTAGTGGTAATCCACTGAATCCATCTTAATCATACGTAGAGTAGACCCACTGAAATCAATGTAATAACTTAGCTGGCAGTAAAACCTCACTGATTTCAATGAGGCTGCTAAAGACACAGGCTACTTTATCTGGCATGGGACCTATCTTTTTTCACCCCCATCACTTGCTGATGATGACACCAGACCAGAAAGGAACAGAACAATGATTCATATATGCATATATGTGACTGGGCAGTGGGCAAAGTGATTGGGCATAGATTTTGGGCCAGAAATTTCAGGGCTTGTGACAATGGCAACCTCAGGACCTAAAATCACAACATGAGTTAAAGCCAATCATATTTCCAATTTCATACCTAACAAAAAGCTGTGAATAATTTAAAATTTAAGCATATGCTTCTGACTTTCTCTTCCCAGCAGTAATGGAAGAGGAGAGTAAAGAAGAACTGTGTTCATGCATGCAGCGCTAAACACTAGTTTAGCATGACATCCAAATTAGATGGCAATATCTGTTTTGGTAGTGCCAGTATGGAGTAGTGGTTTGAGTATTAAATGAAAATGTCAAGAGACTAGGGTTCAAATACCACTCAGCCAGGGACGTAGCCAGGATTTTGGGAAAATGCCACCATTTTGAGAGGCTAAGAGCCCCCCCCCAAGACACAAATAGAGGGTCGAGTGTTTACCCTTGACACCTCAATGGCACCACTTTAACTTGCATTATGGCTTCATGCTATGGAATCTTGGGATCTGTAGTTTTGAGGACCTGTTGAGTCATCTGTCAGGTGCCACAACAAACTACAAATCCCAGCATTTCACAACATGGAGCCAAGGGCAGTTAAAGTGGCATCAACCTGGATTATTTTTTCAGTGCAGATGCAAACTGAGTCCTTCCTCTGAAGGTTGTTTACATCAGATAAATTCAGCTCGATAAAGCAAAGTGCAGCTGCTCGAGCAATGAACGGCAGCCACTCTGTTCATGCTCAGAGACACTCTGCTCATGCTTTGAGACACTGTATTCCAACTTCTTAGCTGAGCTAAGAACCCAGGCTGCATCCACACATTTCATTCCCGCTTCCAAGAGGGATTTTTAATTTTGACACACACACACACACACACACTTTTTAATTCCAAGACCTATCTATCTATCTATCTATCTATCTATCTATCTATCTATCTATCTATCATAATTTTTAATTCCAAGCCATTATACGTTCCTTTCTTTTTATAATAAACAAACCCCTTTAAGAGAATCCTATTTTGGGAGAAAGGCAGGGTATAAAATCAATCAATAAAAATTATACTGCAATAGTCCATCAGTGCATGGCTTACATTATAAGACTTTATACATTTAAAAACTATTAAAATCACAGTAGGCTCAGAGTGCTACAGAATCATGGAGTCATAGAGTTAGAAGAGACCCCTAGAAGGGCCCTGATCCAGTCCAACCCCATTCTGCCATGCAGGTACTCCCAGTCAAAGCATGCTCAACAAATTATGTAATGGAGGTGTCCATCTACATTGTTGAAAGACATACTATAGATTAATGCAATGGAAAATCACCAACTTGAGTCCGTATATTGGGAGAAAGGTGGGATATAAGAAAATAACAACAACAACAACAACAACAATATCTGGGTATTGTAGTTTTGTGAGACATTTAGCCTTCTTTGTCAGAGAGCTCTGGTGGCACAACATACTACAAATCGCAGGATTTTCCATAGCTTTAAAGTATTGCTGAACTGGATTATTTCTGCAATGTGCAGCCTTATTAGACTGCAGTTCCCAGCAGTCTGTGGTGCTGCTGGATGATGGGGCCTGCAGTCTAGCAAGCATTGCCTGGAGCAGGGCCATAGGACTCCACAGCCCCGATTCAGCATCTTAGATTGATTCCATATATTAATTAATAAATCATAAAATCATAGAGTCGGAAGAGACCCCAAGAAGGGCCATCCAGTCCAACCCCATTCTGCCATGCAGGAACTCTCCATCAAAGCATCCCCATTGACATGCTGAAAAAGGGCCAGCTAACTGTATTTTATTCTATTTGTCTTTTTAAAAAAGAGAAAAAACAAGGCTGGAAGGAAGCCTCTTGCCTTTTTGCATCACAGACCCTCCTCTTTTTTGTTGTTGCAAATATCCAGAAATGACTGTTTTTGAAAACCTGAGTCCATTCTCAGGAGAAATGTCCAGAGTAGAGCCTGAGTCTCCTTTCTCTGGACTTCCAAAACCCCAAACTGACCCTGAGAGCATCTGGTCTGACCCCCAACTCAAGGAAACTTGGAAATCCTGAAGGTTTACATCAGTTACTGAATTATTGAATTATACAAGGCATAGTGGTCTCAGGGTTTTGCAGAAGCTCAGTATGCAGAAGCACAACATTATTTTAAAAATATTGTGCATTAAATTACCTTCAGTCTATGTCTATGAGATGCATATGAGACATACATGGATCCCATCTCCCAGTATAATATCCCATTAGACATAATACTGTATATAAATATACCAAAATCTGAAAAACTCCAAAATCCAAAATATTCAGCATTTTGGGTAAGGAATATTATTATTATTATTATTATTATTATTATTATTATTATTATTATTATTATACTATATTGTACATGGATATAACAGCTAAAAGTTAGAAGTCACCTTTTCTTTCTTTTATATTTCCTTTTAGAAGCTTCCTTCCTTCCTTTTTCTTTCTTCCTTTCTCCCCTTCCTCTTCCTCCCTTTCTTTTCTTCAGTTCTCCCTCCCTCCCTCCCTCCCTATTATTCTTTCTTCCTTTTTCCCCTTCCTTTCTACTCTCCTTCTGCAAAAGCACAAGGGAGGAAGGGGGAGGAGGAGGAGTGGAAGCCGGACTCCGATGGAAACGAAAGAAGTCACAGCAGCAGGGACTCCCTCCCAGTCTCCTCCTCTCTCCCTCCCTCCCCCTCTCTCTGAGCTGAGCTTGCAACTGGTGCTCAAGCTCCTTCCTCCCCCCTCCCCCCTCCATTAAAACCACGGAGAACTCGGAGAGGGAAAAGGGGAACTTTTGTTTTGTCTTTCCCCTGTTCCTTCGCCGAGTTCTCCGTGGTTTTAAGGGAGGGGGGAGGAAGGAGCTTGAACGCCCCCAGGGCCTGATAGGGGGGGGTTTGGACCCCCCAACCCCCCTCCCCCCCCAGCTACGTCCTTGACTCAGCTATGGAATCAGGGTGACCAGGTGTCATAACTGTAAAGGACAAGGCATTGCAAAATGCAGGATATTCAAGAAACATGTAGGACATAACAAAATGAAAGCTAAAAACACTAATATAAATGTAGATTTAGGCTTCTCAGTCATGCCCAAAATGGAAGTTATTTTGAAATTCCTCTTGGGGAGAAGTTTGAAATGTAGGCCATGCCTTGGAAAAGAAGGGCATCTGGTTATCCTGCATGGAAACCCACTGGGTGACTTTGGGAAGTCATACTCCCTCAGCCTGAGAAGAAGGCAATGGCAAACCTCCTTTGAATAAATCTTGCCAAGAAAACAATAGGGGCTAGTCATACATATATTTTGCAAATTGCTGGAGATTTTCACATATTCATGTCAGAGCTTAATTGTTGTCACTGCCCTTTGCAAATTCACATCTATTCCCCCTCCTCTTGCTGAAAATGCAAATCCATGCAAACCATATGAATAGTCACGTGCTTGATAATGCACATCCTCACAGATATTCACTGATATTCTGATAAAAATACACAAAACCTTTTTAAGCAGAGTTTATGGAGCTTTTTTGCCATACACACACACACACCACAGAAAGCTCACATTCCTACCAATCATTTATGGCTGGACTACAGTCTATTTGATTTGAATGAAGAGTATTTTAAACATGTAGACCACCCTAGGATAAGGTCACTATAAGCTGGAGTTAACATGAAGACTTTTTTTTCCTGCAGGAAAATGAAGTTCTGTTTCTGAATGTACTGGAAAAGCAAAGCGATTAATGACAATTGCATTAATAGAGGGAAAATGTCACGTAGTAGCTATATCAGCCACTATTGAAATAGGTAACTATGGCAAAATATTCTTTAGTAATTAAAATGTGCTTTGTAGTGAAATAGCTGTCCTTCTAAGTGGCTGTGAAATATGGTGAGTGCCTCAAGTGGTGAGGATGTTTTCCACTTAGAAATGATGGCATTTTTCTTCTTTCAGTTTTGATAACATTGCTATCTCCTGGCAAATTGCTTTTCAGAGAAGTATGATTTGAGGGAAACAGGAAATTTAATTCCTTCTTTGTTTCTTCATGAGGTTAGCTTTGTAAAGGGACTTACTCAAGGGACGTGTTTATAGGACTGCAGCCTTAGATAAACAAACAAGCTAACAACCTCAAAAATGGATTTCTTCACAGAGCAATTCACAATGCTGTTCTTTTGAAGAGCTTCTGTAATATCCTTACTTACCACTTGTCCTAATTATAATGGTCACCCACTGGAAAACATTTAAAAAGTGGGCACAGCGCACTCCACAGGACTCATAACAGAGCAGCTGGACAGGGATCAGATCTGTTTGTTCTGGGTGCTCACACATTCAATTTGTTTAAAGATTGCAAGTTTTTCCCCATCCAGTTTATGGAGAAATTTGCATGTTGAGAAGTTAATATTTTTTAAAAATAAACCAAAGAAAACTCCCTTCTCTACACCAAAGGATACAGCGATGAGCAGTGTGGAGAAGAACATGTTTTACCTGCCTATAAAGTAGCTGTGTGAAGGATGAAGAGTCTGACAGAAGGTTGTGCAAGATTGTTAGCACATGGATGAATACACAGGTCTTCAAAGACAAGCTTTTAAGAGCTAAGTCCTCAAGGCCATCTGCTTCGATGGATCTACTTGTCAGTTTTTCTAGGTGCTTAAAACACTGTGTGCAAAAGGCTGGATCATAAAGGTTAGATATGTGGATTCTGTTAAATATGACAAGGAAAAAAGCTCTGAAAGGCAGAGAACAAAATATTTGATAAAATCAGTATGTGGGTGTAGTTACTGTTTTCTGGGTATAAATGGATGTATGGATAGAAATAGTATACTGTAAATGACTTTCCAGATGTAAATATTTGTCATTGGTTTTTTTCAGTCTTTTAAAGCTTATATTCAATTTCTGATTAAATTCATTTAATGTTGTTTTTTATGTCACTAAAATGGCCACAGCCAGTTACAAGAGACAGGTATCAGCAGATTCAGGGCTACCTCCTGTCCCCTGCCCTCTACTCAGGCTAACCCTTTCCTGCTTTTGAGTTCTAAGTTGTGTTGCAAAGCAATTTTTTTATTGCTTTCTTTAATGTAATAAAAAAATAGGCTGTAAAAAATCAATCTGAGTGAGGCATGTATGAGAGAAAAGAAATAGCTTCATAACTGATGCCTGAAAATCACTGCTGATTAAAAATGTGCTCAGGTACTTCAGAATGGCATGTTGCCATAGCCTGTTTAAGACCTACTTCCTGGGAGAATTTGACTGAGAATATTAAATCCCTCCAGGTCATTAGCATTTTAAGTAATTAGACTGAATGTGTATTCCCAAACGCTTATTTAGTGTCGCATTAATAACAGTGCACTGTGCTAAATGCATTTATGAACGATAAACCTATTAACAGGTCTAGTTCCCATCTTATGTGTGTCAGATGTATAAAACTGAAGCCAGCAATTTTATATATAATTCTTGGTGACTGATTAGCGGGACTATCTGCCATGGGCTGAAGTGGCCATGAGACTGCTGAGGGGCACACACAGATGCTTTCATGGCTCTGGATTTAGCACTCAATCATAAGTGGCCTAAAGCAAAATTCTGATGGATGCAGACTTCACTGTGTGTACCTGTCAGCACCTGCGGGATTGCCTCAGCCAATGGCCATGCCGTAGTTAAATGCCAGCACAGGCTGGCTAAAAAATTTAGGATCAAACTGTGAGGTGCCACAGACTGAACACAAATGCATCAGGTGTGCAATTACGGCTTCTTCTCTCTCTGTTTTAATGAGAACAAGTAGACATTTTGAGAAACAATGCACATTGTGACATCTGGGGTACTTCCACATTAGGAGTGTTCTAAATTTTCTTTCTTTTTAGAAAAAACGGTTTAAAAACACACAGAAAATGGCATTTTGTTTATAGGAGAGGAAAAATCTATTTTCTGCATGGAAAATACTGTTTTCTGTATACAAAATTGTAAATGTGTGGATACAACATTTTCTGTTTTCCTGTCCTAGGAGTTCAGGCCCAGCATTGCCTATCCCTCTCTATTACAAAGACTAACCAATCATTCCTACAGTATCTCTTCCTTTTCACTGCTATGTCACCTTGCTGTACATTTTCCTTGGCCTTGTAAGTCCTCCTCCTCTGCACCTTCAGATTTCTGTACTGCTTGTAAAGCAGAAAAAGATCCTCCTGCTTCTTGTACAATCCTGCTTTCCAACCCTTTCCTCTAGATCAGTGAGGCAACACAGTATGGCTGTGTGAATCCTTTCATGTAAGGATCAAGCCTTCTTCCCTGATGTACAGCTGTCTGTCATCCATAGACAAACAATTCAGCCAACAAAATACTTTATTTTTCTCAGACAAAGCCATTCTTATAATTCTGAGGTTTTGGAATTTACTATGCTTTTCAGGATCACTTTAATCAAGGTTTGTGGACAAAAATTGATTTTCTGTAGATACACATGAATGTGGAATGCCATTTTCTCCATATACTTTAGGAAGTAACTAGAAGTTTCTATACTGAAAATACCCAAATATCACAATAATGAAATATCAATTAATATTTCATATTTTATATTGCAATGATAATGTATGATAATTTATTATTTAAAATTTACGAGGATAATGATTATATTATATGATTTTCCCAAAGCAAGATGTTAAGTTACAGGATCACATCAGGTCATTTTTTTTTCCTTTTTCTCGATAACATTCAGATTTCAACTATCAAAAAGATATTTAACTAGCTAGCTAGACATGGACACTGACATACATGCTTATACAGCAGATCATCAGGAGGTGGCAGTAGTGCTTGCTGAAACAGCTTAGAATAACCAGGCGATAGAAAAGCTCTGTCAGAATTCAAATAGGCTATTTGCAGTTTTGCCAATGCAGATAAGAGCAGTCTGAATTATAAACGTGGTGCACTTTAATTGTATACTTTATTGACTATTTGGTACACTTAGTAAATAATTTACCATCTCAGTTCAGGAGCATTAGAAGGTGCAGCAGATATTGGTTGAAAATATATTAGGCATCAATGCCTGGCAAGATTTTATAGGACAACTATCTAATTTTATCTTTTTCATCCATGGTTCTTCAAAAGTTCAAAGTGAAGTATCTGTCAGACTTCATGCTTTTGCAAGAAAGTCACCTTCATGAATGGGCTTTTTTTAATTCATAAAGCTAGGCAGAAATTCATGGTGGGAAGCTTTATAATGCTGTCATTGTAATAGTATTTACTGAAAATTCATTTGAAATTGTTCTGAGATCTTTGCTACAGTTTTGTGGATTTTTAAAAATCCTCAATGAAGTTTACTAGGTAGCATTCTGTTAAGAAATGTATTGTTAACTTGCAGAAATAAACATTAAATGAAAAAGAAATACTATCTTAAAAAGTTTTAAATAGTAAAATGTAATCTTTGTTTCATGCTTTAATCTGGAATCTTGGCACCCATTCTGCTGTTGATGCTTTGAAATGGAAGCCTATCCACAAGGGATGGAACAGAAGTTCCCAACTGGGGTTGAATTAGAAGGTCCTGACCCCTTGGAAAACTTAGAAGAAAAACATCATGATAAAATTTCCTGCAAACGGAAGGAAATTTTTTGGTCCTAGTACAATATTAACTGCACAGTTTTGGAGAACTGGGCAAGAGTTTGAGAATTTGTGAAGTTTTGCAGTCAAAACCTACTCTTGTAGACGTTTTGAAAAAATATGCACAGAAAACTTCACAATATCCCAAGGGCAGAAAAAACCCTCACTTAGGCCTGAAAGAGATGGGCGAAATAAGCCTGCTTCTGGATGGTTTGGGGATGTGGTGATAATAATAATAATAATAATAATAATAATAATAATAATAATAATAATAATAATAATAATAATAATAATAATAATAATAATAAT
>NC_056522.1:234035386-234035770 GCF_019175285.1 Sceloporus undulatus
TTATATTCTGCTTTTTCACAGGGAATTAAAGTGGATCACGACAGTAAAATGACACAGCATACAATTAAAATTACAATTAAAAAGACAGATCCCAAAACCCCAGCCCTCCCCCCAATCGTAAAAGCATAAGTCCAAGACATAAAATAGGATTAAACAGCAGATAGTAAAACATGCCAATACAATCATAATAAAAAAAGAAAAGAAAAAAACTTGTGGGTGAATTTTGCAGGAGAGGTTATCCTATAGGAGAGAGGGGGCAGGGATGGTGATATCGGTACCAATGTCAATACCAATGTTAGGAGCAGCAAAAATAACAGCAACAGTAATAGTAGTAGCAGGGGGAGGCAGGTCAAGGAGGCTGATCTGGGAAGGCCTGCCAAAAGA
>NC_056522.1:234035795-234053084 GCF_019175285.1 Sceloporus undulatus
AAAGAGACCATGTTGATTGGCCTTTTTAAAGGCTTCCAAGGTGGTAAGATGATGGTAGATTATCACATTATACATGCCCCAACCACTCAAAAACCACCGCTAAGTCACCCCAACCCAGAAAAGCCATCCTGAAAAAGGCGAGGTAAAAACCACTCTTTTTCAGATGCCACTTTGAACAGTGGGGATGGGCCCGATTGTGTGTGCACATGTGGTTGCCAGCTCCAGACGATGGCTCTGGGGCGGTCCCATCCACCCTTTTTGGGAGACCTGTTTTGCCTCTTCCTTGCATTGTTTTCACTATATACTTGAGAAAGCTCAGAAATGTAAAAATTAAATTACACACCATACTCCTATGCAAATGATGTAGTGAAGCACTCAACACTGTGGCTGCACCGTTGCTGTTCTGGACATTGTGAGCTATCAGGAAATCAGCAGAAAGAAAAACTTAGCTTCACTGGATTTCACTACATAGAAAAAGCATCTTGCATACAAAATATCAAATGGCTGCCTGAAACAGTCCTTCCATACTGAGTTTTCTGAGAAGTCTGCATGTCTCAGGAGTAGCTATGTAGCTTCTGGAAAACTATGCACTTTTCTCAGGAACCTGCACAGCTTTTGTTGAAAATTGCACAATTTGCCATCACTGGAGGAAAAGAAAAATCCAGAGTGAAAAACCTTTTCATTGTTCTCCGCATCTGTTGAGACTGAAGGAATCAAAATTTACCATCCCTAATCCCACACTCCTCTTGGGGTTTTAGGAAATCACAAACAAGAATGATACTTCTGGTGATTTATTAATTAACGTGAATTGTACAGTAGACAGTATATATAATGTAAACTCAAAGACTAAAGCAACTGGAGTATTGTAAATGCCCATTTCTAGAAATGAAAGGTGTTAACCCCTTTTGACATTTTGATCCAAAATTGTCAAATGTATGGCATTGCAATGGCAAATTTCTTGGAAAATTTGTAGAGCACCTGTTTAATATACGAATATGCAGAGCAGCTTTCCAAATGCAGTTCTATCCCACAGCTGAGATGCCTATCATTCTGAGCACAGCAGCTATTATTTAATGAACACCAGGGGCATGGGGGGTATCAAGATGTAACTAGAGAATCCCTGACTGATATTTGTACTGAAGCTTTCTCCATGCAACTAGGAAGGGGTATGTAAGATTTATGTTTGTTTGTTTGTTTTAAAGAAGCTTTGCCAGTGTTTCCACCATAAAAACATAAAGGTAAACAAGGCCATTGTATATTTCTTTCTGAGTGCACAGGTTGCTTGTTATTCACCAACCAAGATGTAGATGACAAGAGATTTGGGTGGTATCCAACTAGTGTCATTCTGCTGACAGAGACATCTGTGAGCATAACGAGGAAGGGAAAAGTCTACTTTTGGGTGAATCTATTTTTCTTACAGCCTCGAAACAACCTCCCATGCTGTTTTGAAGTTCTCCCTTTCCTCTGTATGAAATTTTTGGAGGCAGTGGGCTGCCTTCTGTCAGCAGAGGCCACCAGTTGGATAGACATAAAATAGGATTAAACAGCAGATAGTAAAACATGCCAATACAATCATAATAAAAAAAAGAAAAGAAAAAAACTTGTGGGTGAATTGTGCAGGAGAGGTTATCCTATAGGAGAGAGGGGGCAGGGATGGTGATATCGGTACCAATGTCAATACCAGTGTTAGGAGCAGCAAAAATAACAGCAACAGTAATAGTAGTAGCAGGGGGAGGCAGGTCAAGGAGGCTGATCTGGGAAGGCCTGCCAAAAGAGATCCATGTTGATTGCCTTTTTAAAGGCTTCCAAGGTGGTAAGATGATGGTAAGATGATCACATTATACATGCCCCCAAACCACTCAAAAACCACCGCTAAGTCACCCCAACCCAGAAAAGCCATCCTGAAAAGGCGAGGTAAAAACCACTCTTTTTCAGATGCCACTTTGAAACAGTGGGGATGGGCCCGATTGGTGCTGTGCACATGTGGTTGCCACAGCTCCAGACCGAGTGGCTCTGGGGCGGTCCCAATCCACCCTTTTTGGGAGACCTGTTTTGCCTCTTCCTTGCATTGTTTTTCACTATATACTTGAGAAAAGCTCAGAAAATGTAAAAATTAAATTACACACCATACTCCTATGCAAATGATGTAGTGAAGCACTCAACACTGTGGCTGCAGCCGTTGCTGTTCTGGACATTGTGCAGCTATCAGGAAAATCAGCAAGAAAAGAAACTTAGCTTCACTGAGATTTCACTACATAGAAAAAGCAATCTTGCATACAAAATATACAAATGGCTGCCTGAAAACAGTCCTTTCCATACTGAGTTTTCTGAGAAGTCTGCATAGTTCTCAGGAGTAGCTATGTAGCTTCTGGAAAACTATGCACTTTTCTCAGGAACCTGCACAGCTTTTGTTGAAAAATTGCACAATTTGCCATCACTGGAGGAAAAGAAAAATTCCAGAGTGTCACGAAGCTATAAGGTGAAAAACCTTTTCATTGTTCTCAGCATCTGTTGAGACTTGAAGGAATCAAAATTTACCATCCCTAATCCCTACACTCCTCTTGGGGTTTTAGGAAATCAGAAACAAGAATGATACTTCTGGTATGATTTATTAATTAACAGTGAATTGTACAGTAGACAGTATATATAATGTAAACTCAAAGACTAAAGCAACTGGAGTATTGTAAATGCCCATTTCTAAGAAATGAAAGGTGTTAACCCCTTTTGACATTTTGATCCAAAATTGTACAAATGTATGGCATTGCAATGGCAAATTTCTTGGAAAATTTGTAGAGCACCCTTGTTAATATACAGAATATGCAGAGCAGCTTTCCAAATGCAGTTCTTATCCCACAGCTGAGATGGCCTATCATTCTGAGCACAGCAGCTAAAATTATTTAATGAACACCAGGGGCATGGAGGGTATCAAAGAATGTAACTAGAGAATCCCTGATCTGATATTTGTACTTAGAAGCTTTCTCCATGCAACTAGGAAGGGGTATGTAAGATTTATGTTTGTTTGTTTGTTTTAAAGAAGCTTTGCCAGTGTTTCCACCATAAAAACATAAAGGTAAACAAGGCCATTGTATTATTTCTTTCTGAGTGCACAGGTTGCTTGTTAATTCACCAACCAAGATGTAGAATGACAAGAAGATTATGGGTGGTATCCAACTAGTGTCATTCTGCTGACAGAAGACATCTGTGAGCATAACGAGGAAGGGATAAGTCTACTTTTGAGGTGAATCTATTTTTTCTTACAGCCTCGAAACAACCTCCCATGCTGTTTTGAAAGTTCTCCCTTTCCTCTGTATGAAATTTTTGGAGGCAGTGGGCTGCCTTCTGTCAGCAGAGGCACACCAGTTGGATAGCACCCAATGTCTGGTTCTTCTCGTTCTTCTGAGAAGATGCAAAAATACTGGTGTTATTTTTGAAATACATGTTTTCTTGTAAGCCTGAATTTGATTTGAAAATCTTCTGAGTATTTCTTAGTCTGCTAATCCTCTTTTTGCATATCCTCCTACCCTGAGGAGGCCATCAAGAACAGAACAATACACAGATTAAGATGGGAATCACTCCTCTTCACCAAGGGTCACACAGTATATAGCCTGAAAAACCCACAAAAAACTATTGTTACATTGTTAGATTCACTGTATCTGTCTCCATTGGGAACTTTGGTATTTTTGCGCTTCTGCTTCTTCATTTCTTATTTGCCTACGTTAACTAAATCCTACATTAATATCCATTCTACTTTCAGGGGACCAACCTCTCTTATAATGTTTTCATATTTCCAAATGTATCTTTTTGTGTTTTAATAAAATAAATTTATTTTAGCTTTTGTGCAATTACTGGCTAATCTTTTTTCTCTGTGACAATAGTGAAACAGTCTTCCCTAGGAGAAGGGACAATAACCAATGTCTATTGGCTGCCCTATTCTTTAAATCTGGCTAGATGTGAGCTTTAAGGTAGAAAACCATGCTGGTTCTGCATGAATTGCTTTTTAGAGCTCATACAGTGAGCTATAGAAATATATTTTCTTAATAGGAGTCACTGTGGTTAGAAGATCATGGGCTGTATATTAGTTAAAGAAACACCAAGCCTGGCTCATTCTGTTTTTGTTCCATGTGCTTTTAGATCAGTCACTCTCTTGACCTGACCTCATTAGTAAGTTTTTTTCTGTGACTGTTGAAGATGAATCCAGTCAATGTATAGTTTTTAAAAGGAGTGTATAAAGACATAGAAAAGGCATTCCCAGGGCAACAACTAAAACGTTAAATTAGGCTTTGACAGCAGAACATTTTACTCCAGGTAGATTAGAAAACTATGCCAGAAATTACCACTCATAAAATCTTCCTAGTACTTATTTGCATTTTATTATGGCACATATGGAATACACATGCAGGCTTGATTTATTTCAAACTGCAAAGATCTAACGCTCTTTCATGATATTTTTCATGCTGCTGATGAAAAGAGGAATCATTTTAGACAGGCATGGTTTGACTGCAATATTAATGTTGGAACTCAGTCAAGTTGTGTGGAACTTGTTTTCCTACATTGACTTGATTGGCAAGTAACCATGGATTTGCCTCTCCCTCATTTGGGTGGATAAACACTGTAAGCTCCAGGAGATAAATTATTCCTATACCTCAAGAGGAGAGGTACATAGCACAGTGTTTCCAGTGACTGAATGTCTATGTGAATGAATAATGAATGAGCCACAAACAATATTTTATAACTGTCCTAGCAACTCTGACAATACCTAAGTTCAGAATGGCATTATGGAGCCTAACTGGCATCACTTTACTTCACCAGTCTAAAAGCTGATGCTGAAGAGTCATAGGTAAAGATTATTTTTCAGAATCCACTTAATGAAGGATGTACAACTAATCTAAAGCAAACAGATTTTATTGCCTAGGATCATTTTGACATGATCCATTTTGACATGCCTGCATAAGATGTTTAAAACTTGTGTTTCCATTTGTTGTTGTTGTTGTTTTCTTTCTCCACATGGGTTATTGATATATTTTTATGTAAAATTCAAAGCACTGTGAATTATATATAAAGCCCAAAAAGTCTTCATCTCATAAGATCCTGTCCACATCCTAAGGTCTGATGCTATGGTCCTTGTCTGATTCCTGATATTGGCAGGTTGGTTGGAATATTTATTTTATTTTGTCATTTGTATAATAATAATATAATCTCATCATGGGATTCAAGGCATCTTCCAGCCATTTAAAAACACAGTATAAAGTTGAAAAATATTTTAATAAAAAAGCTTAAATACAGTTAAACTTGAGTTCTGTTGTTTAAAAATGGAAGTTAAAAACACACGAAGACCTGAGGGAGTAGGATATGTAGTGTTCCATCATCTTGAAGAATGTAGAAGAGCTTTTCTGAGTTCTCAGAGTTGCCCTGTACCACAGCTAAGGGAAATTCCTTTCCCTTAGACATTAGTCTCTTCTGTGTCTGCTTCCATCAGTAGTGACAAAAATGGGTAGAAACCTTTGTAGTTTTGACTGCTATTTATTGATAGTCAACCTGAGTGCTATCTCATTTTTTACAAGTATGAGCAGAAGGGCAGAATATAAAGAGTGTGAAATACAATTCAGTGAAGAAATTTCCACCAAACACCAAGATTAATTGTTTAACTGCTATTGTAAGAAATATATACTATTTTGTTCTAGTATCCATTTCTTTCCATTTCTTTCCAATTCCTGCTGCCTAAAGCTGGGTTCAGATCAGTTAAATGGGCAAAGAATGACAATTTCTTTATCCATGCTGTAAATGCCAGTCTATAAAATACTGATAAAACTGAAGTTACAAAGCGTTTTTTACACCATTCATGTTTGAAGCCACCAGTTTCAATCTTTTGAAGAGTTTTTCACCATAGAGTTTCTACACCATTATGAACCGCTATCAGGAACAACCTCCAATAATATGGAAAGTCTAAAACCATCCTTGATCAAAGCAAGGATTCCATTGATCCAATGATGACTTTGATGTTTCTGGGAGTCCCACAGTTCTACATGAAGCATGGCACTCTCACTTGCCTTGGCTTTGGGTTTGACCATCCCATATTCAAATGACTAATCATAGCTATGAAATCCAGTTCTTTACAGATCTGGTGGATCCAGATTGATCCCAGGATAAACTGCTGTTACTCCCCCCCCCCCGGGGGGATATTACAAACCCTTGTTTGTCATGGAATTTTCTGGAAATTACATGGCAAACTCTGTCTGTTTACACAGCCCCAGCCCACTCCTTCCCTTGCTACACCATCTACCCAAATGAGAACTCCCCTGTCATCATGCCTGTTGCAGAAATGGGGCAACAGGGACCTTCTCAGACAGAGTGGCATGGTAAGGAGTGTGCCTTTCCTGGTCCCAGTTCAGTGCAAGGAGGAATCTCTAAACACTTGCCCATCTTGACACTAATCTAGGGACAAACCTGGATGCTCACTGGGGTAACGATAGCACAGGCTCAGCCTGTGCTAACCTGGCCCATCTGCTCAGCCTCGTAAAGTCTTAGGCTGCATCTGCACTTCAGATATAATTCAGTTCGACCACATTTTAACTGCCATAGCTCAATGCTATGGAATTCTGGGATTTATACTTTGTTGTGGCACCATAGTGATCTGACCGAGAAGGCTAAATAGCTTACAAAACTACAAATCCCAGAATGCCATAGCATTGAGCTATGGCAGTTAAAGTGTGGTCAAACTGCATTATTTCTACAGTGCAGATGCAGCCCTAGTCAAACAATCAAACCACTATACTGCAATGGCTCACTAATATGCCTTTAGTTAGACTTTTTAAAAAATGCCTTGAATTTTTACATAGAGGCCTATGGATGGAAGGAATGTGATTGGAAACCAAATGTGTTAATAATAAGTAAGTAAATCACAACTGAAAGGTTCATTATTATATTCTAGTCCCTTTAAAAAACACAACTGGTGTGTTGTGGGATACCTACATTCATGCTAATAACAAAACAGGAATCACAATCTTTGTCATCATTCTGGTTAAAATGTTGAATTTCTGAAACTGAATTGATTAACATGACTCTCAAATGCACTCTCTCACTATAGTAATAATGGGCTTTATTTTGTATCCTTTTTGTGTGCTATTAGCCTTCAAGATGTCATTTATAGTAATCTAAAGATTCAGAATATTAAAAGTGAATTCTTCTGATAAGATAATGCAATGATCTGGCAGCTACAAAGAATTATTTCTTTGGGGTATAGTGAGCACACTCCATCTCTAAACCTCTTGAAAATGTTAATTAGCACCAAATAAAGAACAATGAAAAATGTCTGCATGCTTTCGTTGAGACTAGGATTTGGGACAAGTCATTTTGCACATGACTTGAATACTTAAGTGTAAAGAGATTTAAATATCTGATTTTAATAGGTTTCATCCCACTGGGAGAGACACTTTTGATTATCTATGACCTCTACCAATTATTGTGATTCTCCCCATAGGCCAACCATAATTTTAATAACTCATCAAACTAAGCCTGAAGGTTCTCTAAAATGCCAAATATGTACTTGAACTTTTTTTGCTAGTTACAGAGCAAGTAGTTGCTACCTGACCTTCTTTTATTCCAGGTTTTTTGTAACAGCAGTCATTCTTAACTCATTAAGACATTTAACTTTTGAACAAAGGTTTCTCATAAGACAAGAACCCCTATCTGTACATAGGTGTGAACATATTAATAGACAACACCCACATATTAATAGTGCTTGAATGAAAATATACGATATAAGATCATGCCTATACAGGCAAACTATAGCTTGCTTCTGTCTTATTGTTGTGTTATATGTTAAGGAGAATTGCCATATGAATGGCTGACATTTGAATTCTGGGTTACTGAGCCAGGTATAAATACTGTTAGCTTTATCAAGAAAGGCAACATAATATGTGGAGGCGTGTGTGTGTGTGTGTGTGTGTGTGTGTGTGTAAATGGAAGATAGTTGCTTTGTTGGCTTCCTATTCAGCAGTTTTTCTACACACACACACACACACACACACACACACACACACAGAGCTTTATTACTTCTCATGAAAAATGCTAAATAAATCTGGTTTAGCCAAGTAACTTTTAAGTTTGATAGCCTGAAGAAAAAAGAAAAGAAAAAGAAGACTGTCAGAGAACTTTGGTGGGCTCACCAATCTTATGATCACACTTTTCTGTATCATATTCTGAGAGCACATAACAATTAGACCATGTTTTACAGAAACTGCCCCATTAAACACAGCAAGAAGTTGATAGTTCTGTATTCATTTTATACACTAGATCAATACCACATCTTACTTATTATCAAATCTAGTTGTAAGATGGGCTCATTAAAATGGAAATAGGAACCTTATTTTCTTGGGGAAACAAATGTAGAACACATTCGTGAGCCAGAATTATAAAGTACAGCATGGAGCCCACTGAGAATGCCCCCTGCTGCCAAGTATTTGCAAAGAGAAAGGTGGAGAATGGTAGTATAGAAATGTATAGGTGTGGGTGATACTGTTGTAATTGTAATTGATAATATGTGAGTAATTGTAGTAGAGAATATTTAAGCCCCAGAAAAAAAGGAATATAATTGGGTGTCCCCCTCCATATTGGAATTCCAAAAGGATTGAGACAAAAAGACACACACACACACACACACACACACTTCAGAAGCTGGATCTTTATCTGTGGGATGGTGGAGGAGAGAGAGAAAACAAGGAGAAGGCAAACATTATCATAAAATCTCCATTGTTTTTAATAACCTTATGCTCCCTGCACTTAGTCCATGAATCCACAGTGTCTGCATCCTCTGCAGCAATCTTTTAAAATTTACAGTATGAAGCATGCTTTTTACATTTTGTCATCTTGTTAGATAAAAAAATTACAAAGAAACAAACATGGTATCCAGTCCGTGCAGATTATTACACCGGCAAAAAAGAGGGGAGCACAGTGGTATACTCCTGTCAATATCGGGTGATAATGCAATGATTATTACAAGACTTTGCACGATGTTGTGATTATCCTGCACTTATCCCCTTAACAATGAAGAATTCCAGCACCATTATTTATTCACAGAAAATCCTGTGAATAGAAAGGGGAGCTAGAATTCCTTTTTATTCACTGGATAATTGTGATGTCATGTGACATCATGTGATAATAATCGTGTTATCGCCTGATATTGATGGGAGCATCCCACTATGCTCCCATCTTTTTTGCCAGTGTGATAATCTCTTCTGATTCAGGCCCAGCCATGTAGACCCATTGTGGGACTTTGGGCAAGTCACACTCGTTGAGTTTCGGAGGATGGCAATAGCAAACTCCCTCTGAAGAAACTTGCCAAGAAGTTCCTTCTTGGTTTGCCTAGGTTGGTCAAGTCAGAAACAATTTATAGGCACACAGCAAAACAAACAAACAAACAAACAAAATAATCAAAAGGAGGTACTGTTCACAATCTACAAAGGGTTATTTGGGCTCAGCCTGGTCTCCTCCTCCTCCTCCTCCTCCTCCTTCTTCTTCGTATTACAAGATTTTCCATTTGTCCAAATTATTTTAAAATGTGCTTGGGTTAGCTTGCCTAAGTGTGTGAATCTGTGTGGTGGACTCCATATCAAGTGAGAATGGCAGTTCATGGCACGATAAGTGATTCCTCCTCTTTTAGCATGGTGACTGAAGCATCTTCCTGCAGTTTTCATTTCCTTGTGAGTGGTCAGTCATATTTCTTGAACAACTGTTTACCAAACATTCTGTTACATTTAAATGCCTATTTAATTTGCCCATGCTCTGGTGCAATCTTGGCCGTCAAAAAAACAGCCTGTGTTTCCTTACTTAAGAAATATTCAGATATTGAGAGAGAATTAACAGAGAGGTAAGAGGCTACAAACCACTGTTGTCAAAGTTACCTATGACAAATTGGACATTCCCTATTTCATTGTACTTTTGTGGCAAAGGTCAACAGATGGCGCTATTGAAGATAGTCCCCCCCCCTTCTTTTATTGGTATTTGTGTTCCTCTGGTTAGATTTGTGACACAGTTTTTCAGCAATGTGTTCGCTGTTTGTTTCAAGCTTTTTTGTTGCTGTTGCAGAATAGACACTGTCCTTTTCCAGCTGGTGTATTGCTACATATGTAACTCAACAGTCATAGTGATGGAGCATTGCCTACTGAGCCTAGGATTTGATAGCAGCTTAGTGCACAAAAAGTAGGCAGGTGTGCCTGTATCTCTGCAGCGTCTAGCCAAGTATTCTGTCTGGCAGTGTCACTTATAGCACCTGCAAGTTGACCTTGTAGGATAAGGGGTATCTTGGACAGGAGTGGGAAAGACTCCTGCCTGAAAGGCCAGAGAATTGCTGCCAATTGGAGTCAGTAATATTGAGCTCATTGGATCAAATTGCTGACTAGAGCTTGGGAAAGTTATTTTGGGGGATTAAAGCTTCCAAAATCTCCCAGCCAGCATTGGCAGAAGCACTTGCTGGCTGGGGGATTCTGGCAGAACTAGTCCAAAACAACAATTTCCCAAGCTATGGGTGTGACACTGTGTAAGACAGCTTCTGTGCTCCTGTGTACAAACATATAAAGTAAAAGCCACATATTGAGTTGGTCTCTGGGAATGTTCTTTTGCATATGTTTTTCTTCTTTCCCATTTTGAATTATTTTCATTTTGGGAAAATAATCAGTACATGTTTGCTAAATGCTATCCATCGTTTTAGAGAACATTCAACCATTAGTTCTGACATGATAGCATCACAGCAATAGGGGAAAAATATTTCCTTTCTCCACTGCTACAGTTCACTTCATCATAGCAGTACCTATAGGCATCACGGAGGTACATTAACACTTGGATAAACCTTTGACATAGTACAACTATGCAGTGATTGGAAGCTTTGGAGGAGAGAGTATGCAAAGGAAACAATAAAGAGAGCAAGACAGTGAGTCAGAAGAGTCTTTGCAGCTGATCTCCTTACCACTGTCACAGCAGTGTCACCATAAAGAGCACAGCCAAGGATTTTGAAAGGACAGTTGGGTAGAGCTTGGTGTTTGGTGTAGCAATGCATCTGTTCTGTTTTTTAGTCTAGACTTTCAAGAGATAATCCAGATTACTCAACACAACACCCCGAAAGTTCATCACATTGCATAGTTTCCTTTAAAGTCCATACCAAAACATATAGCAGATTTGTTACTCCATGGATATGATCACTACCAGCCAGCTGTGCCACCAGGAGGGTGCAGAGGTGTGGGAGGCACTAGGTGCCACCCTAAGGAGAGGCGGCACCACTGATCTCCAAACAACTGCCTTTGGGAAGAAACAGGCTGTGGTGTTTGCATCCCTTTAAAATGCTGAAGAGATGGGGTGAGTAGGGTGAGGCTCAGTGGGAGAAGAAAGGAGGGATTTGAGGGTTTTTTTAATTTAAAAAAAATTAAATTTATTTTTTTTAAAAAATAAAAAATAAACTTTCTTTTACATCACAATACATTCACTTTAACCACATGAATCTATGCAAATGTAAACATGTAGGCTGTGCATATGATACTGTAAGCTAAAGTTAATTTTTTAAATTTTTCTAGTTGTTTATGTCATCACTATTACCATTACATGCAGTGATATACAGAAATTACAATTTATGGGAAACATTCATACAAAAAACATTACTAAGGATTCTGTATAGTGTGGTATGGGAGGAGGTCAATGGGGGTGGGATAGGGTGACACCATGAGTTACCACACCAGGTGACGCCAATCTTAATGATGCCACTGCTACCAGCTTCCACTGGAATACAAGTGCTTGAATACATCAACTAAAGTAGCAACAGCAAACTGGCCTGTGCATCACTTTGCTTGAGGATTATTCAACTGTGGGCCGTCCAATAACTGTTGTCAGATATTCCATTAAAATTGCATTCCAATCTATGACATTTATCATATCTGAAAAGCATCTATGTCTGAGAACATAGGCTAATTTTATGAGAGTCTCTACAGTGTAAGTGAAATTATGTTTATGTCAATTTGGATCAATGGCAGGAGGGGAAAAAAACTGGATTTCTTTTTTCCTAACCAAAGCTGCCTAGTTTTGTATTTTGCTGCATGTAGCAAAGAGCGAGATAATACGTCCCCCATTTAATGTAAAAAACTGAGCTGGTGGCTGAACATTTCTGCAACACTAATGATAGATGGTAGATTTACTAAAGAATAAAGACATACAACTGAGCACTAAACTCAGAATCTTCCAGGCCATTGTATTCCACATCACCATGTACTGATGTGAGAGCTGGGCAGCAAAGGAAGCAGACAAAAAGAAAATCAACTCATTCCTGATGTGGTGCTGGAGAAGAGTACTTAGGATACCCTGGACAAGAAAACAAATAAATGGGTCCTTGAACAGATCGGACAAGAGCTCTTCTTGAAAGTGAAGATGATCAAGTTGAGGCTATCATACTTTGGCCACATAGTGAGAAGACATAGTCACAAAAAATAATAATAATGCTAGGAAAATAGAGAGTAGAAGAAGGAGGGGAAGACTGCAGACCAGATGGATGGACTCAGTCAGGGGGGTTATGGACATGGGCTTGGAGGACCTGAACAGAGCAGTGGAAAAGAAGAAAACTTGGAGATATCTCATCCACAGGATTGCCATGAGTTGGATTTGAGTTGAGGGCAGCTAGCAACAACATTGATTTTTTCATTTATATTTAGCTAAAATCAGATCTTTTCTTTCAGTATCTACTGCCAAGACCTTGGTTCATGCCCTCATCATTTCTTGCCTCGACTGCTGCAACCTTCTGTTGATGGGGCTTCCTCTCTCCCATTTCAGCCCCTTCATTTCTGTTCATCATTCTGCCAGGATTATATTTTCAGTTGTTGCTATGATCACATCATCCCTTTGTTGTCATCTCCTCATTGGCTCCTTATTCTCTTTAGGATTCATTATAAGCTCCTTCTTTTAACCTTTAAAGCCCTGCATGATTTGCCCCCACCCTTATTTGTCTGCTTTTGTTTCCCCCTTCCATCCTGCTTGTGATCTACATTCCATGGACTCAGGGCTCCTGACCCAGCCAAGGGTCTCCTCATCCCCAGATCAAATCTGCCCTTTCTCCCTTGCTGCTCCTCACTGCTGGAATCTTCTTCTGAAACATTTGATGACGTGTACTTCTTTGGTGAACTAGGGAGCTTTCCCAGTTTACAGCCTAATTTTGATAGTTAGATAAGTGTAAGTGTATTTTGCTTTTATAGATTATTGTTTTAAAGTTATTTAATGAGGCTGTTATTTTATAATCTTTGCTGTTTTTGATTGTAGTTTGCCGCAGGCAGGTTTTAACTGTATTCTTGTTTTGACGATTATGTAAAGCGCCACGCAAAACCTACTGCACTATATAAATAAACTTTAATAATAATCATAATAATAGCAAATGATAGATCAATGTCCTCCACAGCACCTGAAGGCAGTAGCCCAGCACTGGTGGGATATAGCTTTCTCCTCCAAGAAAGAGATTGCAACTGCCTCCCAGAAATAGTGCTTAAGGCAAATATTTCACTCTGCCAAATGACAGGGCTACCCCTATTCCATATTTTGCTTGGTATATAGAGACTGAAGGCTAAAGTGACACTAAAAAAAAAATAATGTACAAATTTTATTCATTGTTACTTACTTACCTGGTCTGATCAACATGCAGAAATAAGGATGCTTAGCCCTACCCACTCCATCATCATTTTCATTATGTTGAAAGCAACATCTGAAGACGTTTGCTTGAAGATCTGAATAGGAGAATGAAGAGAGCAAGAGTCACACACATCATCACCCCAGAACCTTGAAAGGCAATGGAAGACTCAGGTGGAGGAGGATTGCATCACCCCACCCACCATGATGATGATGGCTTTAGAATCAACAACGACATTAATTAATAGTTACTCATCTTTTAAATATAAAGAATCCAATATCTAATTTCTCTGCTTCCTTCTGTTTTGATTGTTTAACTAATGGTTTTAATGATTTATTTTATCACTTATACTTAGATATTTTGTTATATATGTAAAGGGGGAAGGAGGGATTTATTTATATTGTATTGTATTAGAGTTGTATTATTTTTATGTGTGTATTGGTTTTTATTATTGTATTAATGTATTGTATTTTACTGTATTTTATGGATTTCCTTTTGTAATTTTGTAAACCGCCTTGATCTTTTGGGAAGGCAGTATATAAATAAAATTTATTGTTGTTGTTGTTGTTGTTATTATTATTTAAGAGTCCTAATTTTCTTTTCAGACTTGGGTCTTTCTACATGAGGAAAGTGCTACTCAGGTGGAGGAGGGCTAGGAACTCCCCTATTTACATGTCAATTCAAACCAAATAAGCAATGCCTGAACATAAAACATGCAGAATGCCAATGCCATATTGATAAAGTTATGCATGTGAAGACTGTGTCTGTCAAAAATGGGACAATTTCCAATGATTTTTTTAATCAAGCGTTTCACAATAAGGGATCATTTCTTTCTTTCCTGTTCCATCTGCAGCTCCTGAAGTCATATGAATATGAAGAAAGCCCTCAATTTAATTTAAAACAGATAGGTTTCTAGCCTCCTGGCTCCAGAGAAACTTGAAAACATAACCCCAATTAACCCCAGACTCTCAAACAAGAAAGCTAAATGGAAGAAAATATATATTCCCAAAAGAATTATTTTTGGAACTCTCAAAAAAGTTGTGATTCTGGGTCTCTAACTCATTTATTCCTGAAAGTTTCACACTGCTGGAAACTGGCCTGTTATCAAATGGAACAAAAATTAGGCACTGAGGAGATAACAGTGTCTTTTAAGCTTACGGCCTTGTTTGCATAAAGATTTGCTTAAACCTAGTATATCCAAATTCTGGATTTAATAGCAAACGTAAGCCATTTTAGAAATCTCCATCCACACATTCAATTAATATGAGACTGGGGGAAGGAATTATGGCCAGTGCTTCACTACCAACATGTGTATCTTTCACTGATATCCACATATCATATGGAAAGTCTGAGGTAGGAACCACCTGTCCACCTTGTTGCTCAGGATATTTATAATCTCAATTGCATAGGGCTTCTGATCCCAAAGAGGAACCCAAACATTACAACTGTATGTCTGTATACTTTTTGAGACTGCAAAGTGGATGGCTAACAGAGCTATTAGTTTTGGAGTACAGAATACCAGTTACTATCTTGGAGGGAAACTTGAAAAATGGATTCTAAACAGATTGGAAGCACCATGATTCAACTGGAAGTAGATCCAGATCTATCACGAAGCCATAAACAGATTCAGCTCACAAGAAAGCTTCAAGTATTTGCCTTAAATATTCCCAATTCTATGTGACAGAACTATATATCCATTGTTTCAGAGCTAAGAGAGATTGCCATCAATACATTAACCTAATTTCTAAGTGGGAGAAGGGGTACATAGAAAAACAAAAAGATAAACCATTCCCCCCACAATTTTCTTTAAAAAATATTTATCTCTTTTAACTAATGGCCAATTGGCACAATCATTCTTTAACTTGTGGTAATTAGAAAACAGCTTCTAAAAATCTACATGGTACTTTTAAAAAGCAACTGTATTATCACATGAAAATTTGTGGCCTATCTGAAATATTGTTCCTAGACTCCCACTACAACTCTATTTAGAGGCCATGGCATGTCTTTAGTTACAAGCAGAGCACAGCTTCTTGTCTGAATGAGGCAGAGCATTTGATTGTTGCACAGAGTCTTGACAACTTCTTCCTTTATAGTTTGATAACCAACTGCAGCTAGTAATGGCTCTCCATATTTCTGCTCAGTTTGTTCCCTCATCTTTCAGATTTCCCTGGAAGAGTTTGAATCATCTCTAAAGATGAGAACCAAAGCATTGTGACTTGAAGTGTCAATCATTTTCAGTTGTTAGTGTGTGGGGAATAGCTGGTAATGTGAATTTAATATAATATTTTAATATTTAATAAACTGTAGTGGCTTTAGTGGTTAAGATGCCAATTCTGACTAACAGAAGATCGTAAGGTTGGCAGTTTGAGCTGCATGATGGGGTGAGATCCTGTCACTAGTCCCAGCATCTACCCACCTAGCCGTTCAAAAGCAGGCAAATAAATATAGATAAATAGGTACCACTTTGGTGGAAAAGTAACAGCGTTGAATGTAGTCATGCTGGCCACATGACCACGGGAGCCATCTTCAGACAAATCTGGCTCTTTGGCTTAGTAAAGAAGATGAGCACTGCCCCCTATAGTCAGTTATGGCTAGACATTCATGTCGAGGGCCTACCTTTCCTTACTTTATGGATTTAATATAACAGTTGTTCTTTAGTTGTAGTGCTTTGAATGGAATGGAGTGAATTTTGTATTCAGTGTGGGTCTTGATGGATGCAACATCGTGACCTTTCTGCAAATACCATGTCCAGCTGAGCTGATCAAAAACCCATCAGTTATACAGTTTGAGTAGACTCCCTCAACCAATTTCCCACATTACTTCCAGAGCAGAAAAAAAAGTAGGAAAGTAATTTGGAAATGTTTAGGCAAGTGCACCACTGTTGGAGCAGGTGTTCAGACTGAAATCCACCTATTGCATGTCTTGTGTTTATTTCCCTACTGGCAACCTTTCTATTGTGTATTAACACCCAGTGTTCAACTGTAGCCTTCCAAAAGCATCTTGAAATAGGGTTTCTTATGGACTTGTGTTTTAGAGAAAACAAGCCATCCAAAGTTTCTTTACCTGGGCTAAATTGGAAAGGATTTTATTTATTTATTTATTTATTTATTTATTTAGGTATTTATATCCCGCCCTTCAACCCTAATGGCTCTCAGGGCGGCTTACAATTATTGTTTTTTAACCAGACAGTTCCCTGCCCGCAGGCTTACAATCTAAAAGACACGACACAAAAGGAGAAAGGAATGGTGAGTGGGGGAGGCGATCAGGTCCAGCATTCTTCTCTCCCTCTGAGGCCTGGACCAAGGCAGATGGACCGGAGGGAGGACTCTGCTTCTTCCAGGCAGGCCTGGTGGAGCTAGCCTACCTCTCTCCCCTTCAAGATGGTGGCTGAAGGGAGGACTTGTCTTCTTCCAGGCAGGCAGTTGGAGCTCGCCTGCCCCTCTCTCTCCCTTCAAGATGGTGGCTGAAGGGAGGGCTAGTTTTCTTTCAGGCAGGCAGTTGGAGCTCGCCTGCCCCTCTCTCTCCCTTCAAGATGGTGGCTGAACGGAGGGCTAGTCTTCTTTCAGGCAAGGCAGTTGGAGCTCGCCTGCCCCTCTCTCTCCCTTCAAGATGGTGGCTGAAGGGAGGGCTAGTCTTCTTGT